>NW_027526385.1:63227485-63364985 GCF_048455015.1 Haemaphysalis longicornis
TGCATTTTATTTTTTTATTCCAGGTGTCCCTTTCAGCTTTCTGATTAAAATTTTCCGGTTTAATTTAAAAACGTTTATTTTTCAGCCTAAGAAGCAGCTTCTCACGTCGGTGGCAGACAGTGCAACAACGCGGCCAATGCCGGCCAAGGCCGACTGGCAAAAAGAGAAAGCAGGTGATGGAAGCCCGCTACATTCAAAACAGTTGCTGCTCGTATTACGTTATCGAAACCCGCCGCTTTCCGACACAAAATTTCCCCGGTGCGGTCCAGTGTGCATGCGTGTTTTTAAAGCGAAAGCATGGCGATACGTATTAGTAGTAACTTCTTTTCTAATACATCGTTTTTCCGCCTCTTTCCTAACTTTTGTTTCTTTGTCTTTTTACACATATTACTATAAACAGTTTTTTTCCTGCTATTACGTGCTTGGGTAAGCTTCGTCTTTTTCATTTGATAGTCTTAGTGTGCAAGCAGACTGGAACACGACAAAGCCTCCCTAGAATAGGCGTTCCTTCGAGGGTGTTGTGCACCTGTCCGACTCCTGTGATATCATATTCAGGCTTCACGCTGCACGAACTATTCAACAACTGTTGCTCTTCAAATTCACTGTGTTATGAATATTGTGAACCGGGCCCCTTAGTTCCTCAAAGCTCCCAATTGCGGGCCAGTCCCCGAAGTGGTCATGTGTTACCAAGGAAGGAATAGCAACAAGGACAACAACTTTTGAGATTTGTTTGCTTTATCTTATTTTCGCTCTTGACCGCTTTTGTTCGAAGAAGCTCTCCATAGTCGTTTTTATCACATAGTTCAATTCTCTCACAACCCCTTTTTCCTTCGCGCCCTTCCCACATTCGCTTACCCCCCCCCTCTGGCGTCACGCGGTTACTTTAGCTCTCCCCTTTACTCAGTTTCCATGCTCTGCTTCCTGCCATACGACGGTGATGCTGAACAAAACCCGTTGAAATGTGTAAAGATCACCTCTGGCGATGGGCACGCGCCGTTGATTGTATTGTAGCGAGGAAATGAGCGCATGCAACGGGTAATCAAGCTATCGGGTATGCACTATACCAGCATCAACAATGTGGAAGAGGAAAGCAGGACTATGCACAAGAGAAAAAGACGGAGCATTCCTCGTTACACGAGAGGTAGCTGACGTGTCTGTCATCGTGGTCGCTTGCTTCTAAGCTGCTTGGTTTTTCGCTTTCCTGGTTCAGGTGATCGGCCAACCTTCAGGCGGATTAGCGGTTGTTTCCCGCCATTATTTTGGTCTTTTCTTTTCTTCCAGGTTGCTGGTTTCCGCGCCTGGATGTCTTTTGAGTCTCCTGGCCGGGTGGTTCCCCCTGGGCGGCCTCGATTCGTCCGCAGGACATGCAATTGGAAGCCCTAAAGCGCAGTGGGGTGGGCAGCATCCCCGTGGTCTTGGTGCCAGTAAGTGGCGGATTCATCCGGCTGAAAAACCCGCGGGCTGTACAGGCGGCACTTCGAGCGGCTACTGAGAAGTTCGAGCACATTACGGACGTTCACCCGTTTGGCAAAGGTGGCGTCTTGGGCCGATCGTCAGACGACACCTGTGTCACTGACCTCTTGAAATGTACAATGTTTACCTCTGTTCAGGTGAGTGCATTTATCCCCCCTCACCTTGCTTGCGTGAAGGGCATCGTTCGAGGTGTTGATGTTCCGATGACACCTCAGGAGGTACTAGAGCAGTTTTCGGTAGCGGGAGTCACCTCTGTTTACCGTTGCAGCCGTGTTGTAGAGAAAAACAGGGTGCCAACAGAATCTGTCATTGCTACAATTGTTGGGACGCAATGTCCATCGGAGATTAAAGTATGGCCACTCATTTACCGTGTGGAACCTCTCTCTCCCCGGCCTCTTCAGTGCCACAACTGTTGGCGTTTTGGCCACACATCCAAGGCATGCAAATCGTCTCCGCGGTGTCGCGCATGCGGTGAGAGCCACTCTGTCGAGCTATGTACTGCCCAAGATGCCAAATGTTGTTTGTGTGGAGCGGCACACCCAGCTGACTATTCTAATTGCCCTGCGAGAGCTCAAGAAATCCAAGTTGTCGAGGTCATGGGTAAGCGTCGCTGCTCGCGCGGGGATGCTGTTACAATTGTCAAAGAAAGGACACATGGTTATTCTGGAGTTACGGCCAAACACTCTCCATCACTCGCTGATGCAGCCGTAGTGAATACCATTGTTGCAGCGGTTGAAGAAGCCGTTGCCAAGCTCCAACAGTCTTCCTTCTCTGACCCAGCTTTTGCTTCCGTTGTAGCAGCGGCTGTTGAGATGGGTGTCTCTTTAGTAATCGCCCAGTTAACTTCCACCATAATCGAGTGCGTGTCTCGCACAGTGGTGACTCAGCTGGCGCCACATTTGCAGCCCGCTCCCCTTTTGTGTACCTCCTCTCCCCAAGTGATCCAGCAAGTTTCCACCGCCCCTGAAGGTCCGCTGCTCTCAGCAGCTAATCTTGCCTAGGATTCTGTTAAAGTCTCGTCTACTCTCGCTACTTCGGTGCGTGGATCGGAACATCCTACTTACGCTGAGGCTGGTACTTCGTCTGTTCGTGGTCCTACGGCCAACAACGAGTATTTGCTTCCCCTTTCGCCCTCTTCAGACTCGGACATGGAGCTTCAGGCTTGGCCTATGGAGACTGTTCTTCAGTCTAGTAAATGTTCCGGATCACCTAGTACCGAAACCCTGGAAGTGCAGCCAAAAGCAAAATCCAAGAAAGGTAAATCTGTTTTAAAGCCCAACGGTCAGATATTACAAGCTGCAGTTGCTGCAGCCGGTCTCTCTGAATCATAGGGGTTCTAAAAGTCATTCAGTGGAATTGTCGCTCCATTTCGGCAGGCTTTGCGGATTTACATTGTTTGTGCTCCCAATTTTCCCCAGACGTAATTTTGCTACAGGAACCCTGGCTTAGTAGCAACCAAAAATCTTGACTTTATAATTACCGCACTTTTCGACTAGACAGGCCAACCCGAGGTGGCGGGCTGTTAAGTTTGATATCTACAAAGTTTGCCCACACCGCGAAGGTGTCCTTCCAACTTTAACGCCCAGACTGTGAAATTTTAGTGCTGGAAATAAAGCTACCTGGTTGCCTCCCCTTCTCATTGGCCAACGTGCACTTTCCTAGTGGCGTCGTTCATTCCGAACCACTTGATTTGGCTATTGCTTCGGCTGTACCTCCCATTATCTTTGCAGGAGACTTTAATTCCCACCACGTTACTTGGGGCTTCCGGACGGATTCTTGGGGTAATCGCTTGTTGGATTGGATTACGAGATAACAACTTAACATGCATAAATTCGGATTCTCCAACCTACCATAAGGGACAAACGCAATCTGTTTTGGATTTAACTATATCTTCTCGAGGTGTTTCAGTGCCTTCTTGGTCGACCGTTGATGGCGGGTCGAGTAGTGACCACATCCCAATAGTTTTTGACATTGGGTGTCCCATCCGTTTCGTTAACCGCCAGAGCCGTTCTCTTGTTAACTATAAAAGGTTTCAAACCTCTCTGAAGGAGTCCCTGTCCTCTCTGGTCACACAAAATGAAGCTGAATGTGCGACAGGCCTTTGTTCCGCCCTTTCCTCTTCAGCTCAGTCGTCATTATTTGAAGTGATGTCGAAGAAGTCAGTATTGCCGAGTCCCTGGTGGGACGAAGAATGTTCGCGCAGCTTTAGACGTAGAAAGGCGGCCTTGAAGAAACTTTGCCATAACCTATCCCCGCTTAACTGGTGCAACTACAAATATTTTTCAGCGGTATTCAAACGCGCTGTTTCTAATGCTAAACAGACGTATGACACAGATCGATCTCTGTGTCTCTCCAAGCCTAACAATAAGCGTGCGCTTTTTCGCTTTCTTCGATCGCGGAAAGCAGTACCCTCTCCAGATAATACAGACTCTGTGGTGCTATCTTCAGGTGAACTCTCAGAGTCCCTAGAGTCGATAGCTAATGGGCTTGAAGCTCGTTTTTCGTCTTCCTTAGCGATGTCATTTACTGCGCCAGACGTGGTAGACGACTTCATAGAGGTAACGCTATCAGAGCTCGCTGACGTCGGGACTAAATTGACTGCTGCAGCTCCTGGCCCATATGGCATTACAACTGAAATGCTGAAGTTATTATTTGACGAGGCTCCCAATCATTTACTTAACATGATCAATTATTCTATTCGACATGCATGGATCCCCGATGTATGGCGTCTCGCCAAAATACTTCCGGTACTTAGGAATGCTGGTCAGGGCCTCTTGATTGAAAACGTCCGGCCTATTGCGTTGACATCTAATGTGGTTAAATTAATCGAGCGGATTTTGCAGCAGCGCATAATGCAATTGGTGTCCAGTTCTAGAATCTTTAGCCCAAGACAAATTGGTTTCCGCCCTGGGTGTTCGATTTGGAGTGCGCATATGGACCTTGATAGCCGGATTAAACTAGCCCGTCGCACTAACCAGTTTTCGGCCCTAGTAACCCTAGATGTAGCAAAAGCTTTTGATAGCGTCGAATACCCTGTGTTGGTGTCCCGGTTACAAGTCTTAAACTTCCCAAGGTATATCATAGCTTGGATTTGTGAATTTCTGAGAGACAGGCAGTTCAGTTGTGTAAAATTTAATGTTACCTCCTCACAGCGGCCACAGTCTAGGGGCGTACCGCAAGGGGCGTTCCTTTCCCCTGTTCTTTTTAACATCCTTGTAAGCGCTATTCCGGTGGTTTCTGGTATTTCTACATATGTATATGCCGACGATATTGCGTTTTTTGCATCAGCACCTGACATTCAATCTCTTTACAAATTATTTCAGTCTTATCTGAACATTATTTCCTCCTGGTTGGACAGTATTTGTCTCTCTATGAATGTGAACAAATGTTCCTTATTAGTTTTTCCAATTTAAGGTCCTGTTAACATTACTCTCAGTTACCGACAGTGCATAATTCCTCAGGTTCCTTCTTTAAAATACCTCGGGATTATTTAAACCAGTGAACTTGACGGGACCCCACATATAGCCCTCATTGAGGCCAAAGGTGCACGTGCTGTTGGGATGTTGAGAAGTCTCAGTCATAGAAAGAAGGGCATGCGCAGAGAGACCCTTCTTATGATATACAGAATGTACGTTCGCCCCATTTTAGAGTTTGGGTGCGTGTTATTCTCTGGGTGCGCCGCGTATAAGCTTCATCGTCGGGTTATTCTGGAGCGCCAGGCTCTTCGCTGCTGTTTAGGGTTGCCTAAGAATGCAGCAAATGCAGTAGTTTACTTAGAAGCGCGCGTTCCTCCTCTGCTTAATAGGTTCCGGATTCTGACTGTTGAAACTTTTCTGAGAGCTTATAGCTCTGAGGTGAACAGGGAGCAGTTTATCTTTATTGCAGAACCAAGTGCGTTTATGGTGCACCAATAGCCCAGGTCCTTATGTCCACAAACCACTTTGATACAGAGCTTCCTTTCTCCATTGGGTGTAGCAGTAAATCAGATTATTCCGTATACTGACAGGAGTTCACCTCTTTCTATCAATTTCCGGAACATTTTCCCCAAAAATGGTAAACTTTTACCAGCCCGGCTGCTCAATCGTCTTCTCGAAGATTATTTGGCCTCTATGCAGCCAGGTGCTATAATTTATACAGATGCCTCTCAACGAGAAGAAAAATCCGGTATCGGAATATTTTCCCTTTCCCTTAACTGGACCTTTTCGGTTCGTCTGCGTGATTTTATGCCCATATTTTTTGCGGAATTCCTGGCAATTGTCCTGGCGCTACGAAAGCTGGATGTGTCAATTACATCTCCAATGATAATTTCCGATTCTTTTTCTGTATGCCTAGCCCTTTCTTCCCCTAAAGACACTCCCCTTCTGCGGACGTTTCGGTCACTCCTGCCACCTCACTTCACTGAAATTCACCTTCTTTGGGTTCCTGGTCATGCAGGGATCACATTCGAGACTGCCGACTCTCTAGCAAGGGTAGCACTTTCTGGGCCTGTAGTAGACGTCGTAGAGCCGACACCTTTAATAACAGCAGCTAGGTACCGTAGGATGCTGAAACTCCAAGTACAGCAAGAATCGGTTTTATTATCATTAAGGGATTTTAATCATCTTAAATTCTCATGGAAACCTGAATGGTGCCCTTCACGCAACTTAGAGGTGGTTATTACAGCCTTACGTTGTCGAGTACCCAAGTTAAATAGTATTTGCACAGGTCTCGTCTGGCGCCAACAGCTCTGCGCAGCTATTGCAACGAAGACGAGTCTGTCGATCACTACCTTTTGACATGCCGACGTTTTTCCCGACTGAGACGTCAGTCCCTGGAGGTGCCGCTTTACAGTTTGGGGATATCCCTAACAGTGCCGGCTATTCTATCGTTCGGGGCATCCGAAACGGGGTTCTGCCGCCGGGATGTATGCTTTGCCCTCCTGCGCTGCATCGAAAATTCAAAGCGATTCTCTTTGTGATTGCGATTGGACACCCTCGCTTTGATTTTTCAGGATTTTTTTTTGTCCTTTTTTCTCAAAAATTTTTCCAACCGGTCTAAATTATCTTTCCTAAACGTCTCGTGATTAGATAAGAATTCCATTCATTTGAACCATCCTCTGTTGATTGGCCGATCCCCTGATTGGATATGTGCCATACCTAAAGGCGCAACAACAACAATGCCCAATCCAAACGCGGGGATGCCCTTAAAGACGTGTCAGAGGACGGAGTTGAACCCCACAACGTGCATGCGTGATAAACGAGCTGAGTTATCTCAACGCTCGGACCTGCGTTGCTATTTTGCTACTGTGAATAAACCACCTCAACGGGCTATCAATGCGTCGACTGTCTCCTTGACGGTATTTGTAATGTTGCTTCCCTGTGAATAGACCCCCTCAACCAGCTATCTATGCGTCGACTGTCTCCTTGACGGTATATGTAATACGTATAAGTGTAGTATCCGGGGGTTTCGGTTTCGGTTTTGATTTCGGTGGTTCTACCACCGGGGGCTAACCTGTAACGTCAGTAAGTGTATATATGTGACGTGAGCTGGAATAAAGGGCTCTCTTTGGCTTGACTCTTCACCTCAGTTTCGCTCGAACTAGTGGTCGGTGCTCCCCTCGTCCAACGTTCGGCCGCAGTGGTAGGACTTGGCACCCTCTCCAACAGTGTCACGCTCTAGGGAAAACGTGTTTTCAGTGCGGCAAAATAGGCCACTTTGGAAACGCCTGCCGCACGCCATATCCTGAAGCAGCCACTTCGTCAAGTCCTGTCAACTGACACACACGGCCACGCTACGAAACATCAAGGCCCCACGACGAGGAGGACGTCGTCATCGTCAACCAGCTCGGCCAACATGCGACGCCAACGCGCCAAGGATTCTCCTCTGATGTCAAGGTGAATGGCACCTTACTCTCCCTGCTCGTAGACACACGCTCAGCTGTCTCCATCTTATCTGAAGAAATTTTTAGACGTCACTTTGCTACGAAAATAGCACTTAAACCTTCACCAAAAATTCTCAAAACTACTCAGGCCGTATTATACCAGTGTGTGGATGTTTCACAGCTAATGCTATTCCTGCTCTCTGATTAACGCTCAGAGAAGACCAGCTCCGATGCTGGAAAATAACTACACAGAGCCAGTCTGGAACTAACCAACTGGGCGAAGTGGTTGAGCAACTCCACCTTGAACTAGAGGGTCATTTATCTGAGCTAGCAGAAAGCAGACGGAAAGAATCGCAGCTGGGTGAAGAAATGCGGCTGCTAAAATCGCAACTAGCAGATCTTCGAAAGAAACTACGAGCGAACTAGTCTGAGATTGTGGAAAGCACAAGTGAATCTCAAGAGATTCAGGTTCTAGAGGTTCAAGAAAAAGAAGCTGACAAGCCCAAGGGAGACGCCGAGAAGACCGACGAAGAGAGCAAGCCCAAGATCCAGGTCGTCGAATATAACGCGGAGTCCACCGATAAGGACAACAAAAAGAAGAAAAAGAAAAGGGGGAGGCGAAGGTAGCAGGAGGCTCGCCAGAAACAGTGCTGTGTGCGTGGCGTGAAAGACTGAAAGTACAGCGCACTGGTGCGCAGAGAGTGCAAATGAAGTATGAAAGAAAGTGTGTCGTAGGGACTTATCAGCTCTGCAACGGGTAGCCAATCATCAATCCCCGAAGGAAGGTTAGACAGAGCAGAGACTACACATTCTGAGTAGTTGAGTTTGTGTCGCTATTTTAGGTTATTTAGCTTCCTGTATCTGGCCTTTCTTCCTAGAGCACTACACGGGCCCGGGCCGGCCCGAAAGCCCGGGCGCGGCCCGGACCGCGGGTCGGGTCCGGCCGTGTAAGGGATTGTTCGATCGGGCCCGGGCCGGGCTCGGGCCCATGAGCTTCTGGCCCGGGCCGAGCTCGGGCCTGAGTCAGGCCCGCATCAGGCCCGGGTCTCATACCTGTGGGTAATGGCGCGTGTATGCTAATGTTTGGCTTTATTGGTTCGTATGTTTGCTCAAACACAAAATTACAAGACACGCCACCCAGGCAACGAATTCTAAAAGACCGAAACACAGATGGAGAGAGGAGGCGCTGCGCCACCACCGCGCCCGTCTCCGTCGGTGAGCCACGGCGCCACAACGGTTCTGAACGGCGAACGTGTGAAACCAGTGACACAGCACTCTGAAGCCCCTCCAACTCGTCATAGGTGCTAGAACAATAATAACTTCCAAGTGTGTGGAAGAGGTGTTGAATTTAAACAAACTAAATATTTATGGGAAGCCTCTGAAACAATTGTCCCACTTGGTAGAATAACAGCGCTATCATTGCAAGGGGACTCTGGACACCCGACTGTTCGCCAATACACTTTGTAAACTCCTTTGGAAAAATTCATACTCTACAGTATACTGCAGAAGCAGCAAAATGTAATCATGAAACTTCAGCCATCAATATAAAACACAATTTCAAAAAACACATTTTTATTGTTCACTCTGAAAGAAAACTCCGAAGAAAAATAAAGGAAAGATAAATTGCTGGGTTCATTCCTCCAAAATGCACTGCACAATCCCAAAATAACTTTAATAACTGACAACACTTCAGACAGAATCCAACACTGCCAACAAAATAACGGCAATTTGAGATCAATACACCCTCAGTCGGCCCCTTTGATGCCACCTTCATTAGCAACGGGAACAACGAACTAGCAGCGTAGCAGGCATATTAAAACACTTCCTGTATGTGGATTTTTAAAATCAATTTATCAAAAACACGTGAAGTAATGCCATGAGGCCACATACTTCCAGCTTTCTTCAGTGACGGGGTCCAAATCCAGCAATGCCTTTGATACCTTTCTCATAACTTGTAAAGAATACTACTGTAGTATCCTATGTATTGGCGCTGTCGTCCGGTACTCCGAAAACACAGTCGCATGTGGAAATCGCAGCGCACAAAACTGCCAACCGTCTGCCTGTGTAGCCTGCAGTTGATCCTGCTACACGTGTGGCCACCTCTAGGTAACTTTCAACTATACTGTCGAAGTTTTCGTCGCGGGCGTGGAAGATGCTCAGCCCGAGTCGCCGAAATTGTTCTAGAGGAAGACGCTGAGAGTGTCATGAACATTCTTACTGTTCACACTGACAATTAAGTGTACGGGTGTCTACTTTGATCAGCTGTATCGATAATGGGAGAACAAAGCTTTCAAAACCTGTTCAGAGACCAAGATGAGCTGAAAAGATTGCCACTAACATTGCTGGACTCGGCTGTATCGATAAGAGGAGAACAAAGCTTTCAAAACTTGTTCAGAGACCAAGATGAGCTGAAAAATTGCCACTAACATTGCTGGACTCGGCTGTATCGATAAGAGGAGAACAAAGCTTTCAAAACCTGTTCAGAGACCAAGTTGAGGTGAAAAAACGGCAACTAACATTGCTGGATTTTTCACGTCGAAAAATTCCTGTGTGTGGATAGTTCCCTGCCCTCACTGTGCACAAATCGGAAACAGCTGTCGTGACGTCCCACATTACCCAAGGTTGAAGATCAGTTCTGTGTATTGATGCCCTACAAGCGTTTGGTCTCCAGATTGTGGGCACAGAATTACGCTGCCTTACTACGGCCAAACATTGACACAAATCAAGTAAAGCGTTGACACAAGGTCCCAAAATGCTACACCCCGAAATGCATCCACAGCACTCAAACAAGTTGTCACCGCCCACCACGAAACCACCAGACGGGCGACAGTGGAGGATAACACTCTCCGAGAAGTTTCTTGTTACGTGCAGACATCTTGGCCGCCCCGCAAGAATAGGGCACCAAAGCTGACTATCGTAGTTCCTGCCAAGCTCACCGCGACTTGTCCAGCTGGTTCACAAATCCCACCCTCGTATCATGAAAACCAAACAACGCCTAAGAGAAAAGTATGATGGCCAGGGTTAGGCAAACATGACGAAACAACTATCCGCAGTTCCATTTGTCAGCACGCGCACAAAAGTGCCAAGACCTCACCCATACCAATTCAGCCAATTCCTCTTCCTGACAAACCTTGCGACAAGATAGCTATTGACATTGGTGCTCCTTTTGAGCGTGCACCTGAGGACTACCGATTTGCCATTTCAGTAGTTAATTATTTTTCAAAACGGCCAGAAGTGGCTTTTTGCACTGACGTTACCACTCACACGGTGACGAAGTTGCTTCTAGCACTCTTCGCACGTGAGGTTTACCCGACCGAAATAGTGTCTGACCAGGGTCGACTTCACATCAAGGGAATTTGAGTCCTTCCTTGAAGACCGTGGAATCAACCACATCTTTTCTGCCGCGTACCACCCACAGGAAAATGGTCTCGTCGAGAGATTTAATCGTGTACTGAAGTCATTCATTCAACTGGCACTGCTGGAGCAGCGTCCAGTGAAGGAAACTGTGACTGAGTACTTGGGAGTATACCGAGCCACCCCTCACAGCACCAGCGGTCTCTCGCCGGCCGTTCTTCTACATGGCCGACACATGAGAACTTCTTTGGACGTCATTCGTCAGCTGACAGCTGACTTCAGCACAAATCGTTCTCGGGAGATGAGTCCGCTCTGAAAAAAGAGTCAAAGAGTGTCAACGAAAATGTAAGGCATACGCTGAGCAACAGCGAGCTGCAAGAGTCCTCAGGTTCCAAGTTGGCACCTACATATGAGTGAAGAAACCAGTTCCCGGACCATAGGGCCCTCCAAGTTATGGACCACTATTAAAAATCCTAAGAAAATTGGCCGTTGCTCCTTCTATCTGGAAGACGGTCGAACTTGGACGAACTTGGAAGACGGTCGAACTTGGTCGAACGCTTCACAGCTATCAGAAGTACCAAAAGAGGCATCACAAGGGCAAGAAACTATCAAGGACAACTCTTGCACGTACAACATGCCCCCGTTGACAAACTACCAAAGTAGAGCTGCACCATCGAAGACTCGGATCACTGCACCTGGGATGTCTGCCACAAACACAATGTGCGAGTTCATCCGCAGATCAACTTGATTTTTCACGCGCTGTACCACCACATGTGCCACCGAACCCACCACAGCCGCAACGTTCGCAGCCACAAAGTCTGGCTCCATGCTTTGGCACTGAGAAGTGCAGTGTACCAATAGAGCGAAATGAACTCGATTATGGGGCCACCACCTGACCGGCCCAGAAGAAATCGCAGACCTCCAGTGCGCTTTCAAGATTACGTGCAGTGATTTGACAGCTGTCAGGGCTCATACAGACAGTGACTGTATTGGTAATTTCTGCGTACAGACAGTGACAGTATTGGTGATTGTTTTGTGCAGACGGGACTGTCTAATGATTGTTAGTTCCCCGGGAGGGAAAGATGTAGCCCGCAGATCTAACACACACGCACGCACACGCACACACACACGCACGCACGCACACACACACGCACGCACGCACGCACGCACACGCACACGCACACGCACACGCACACGCACACGCACACGCACACACACACACACACGATGTGTAGTTCAGTGCATCTGTATGGCCGACATTACTATTTCTGCTTACGAACAACCATAGTCCATAACAGTCATGAAACACCCTGTATATAACGCCAGCGCATGTGATTACAGTAACAATATTCGCGCTCGTTCATACTGCTTTGTTTGTAAGCTACGCAGTCTCAGACGATTGTGTACAACCGTTTTGTGCTTCACATATGTCTTCAATGATGCCGTAATAACGCCGGTTCACGTCAGGATAAAAACGCATCGTTGCTCCGATTGTACTACCACCCAGAGCAACCTGCGAAACCGCTGCGTAAAGGATACCTTCCGTTGTCAGTAGAGTGAACTAGAATAGGAGTTGTAACACCAGCTACGTAGGCATCACGTTAAACATCGGGTGAGCCGGTGTTCACAGCCAGTAAAAAGAAGCCTTGCAGCTTGTCACCGCTGCTGTCGTAGAACAAAGCCACGCATCAAGGAGATTGCGTTACACAGACACGCATCACACCAGCAACAAATAAAGCCAGGAAGTTCTCGGCAGGAGATAGGTGACGACACTACAAGTAAAAACAGCCAACCACGACTTCCTGACGTATAAATGACGACTTAACAAGACACCCATGGCGCAGACAACTTTAGAGCCTTATGAACAGTTCGTACACAAATCGCACACATAAGGAAACGCCATTGTTCCTTTTTTTTGACGGGTGCTTTTTACCACTAGAAGGCGCTCGCGGCGCATCCGCCTCACTTTCATTAATGCGTGAAACGTTTCGATGCAAATGCTTACACGTGCAGCAATATTTTTACTTTTTATGATCATTCTTATTACTACTTAATGCATAAACGGCTGCGCGTATTTGTTCTTTGTTTTTTTATTTTTGTGTGACGCCACCGGAAGTTTTGCCACTACACCATTTTGGAGACGGAAACACGCGTCGCGGCTCGCCTGCTTGCCTGCCTAGTTGGTGGAGTTCGCTGAGGCCTAGCCAGCGGTTTGTTGTGGGAGTATTTCGACGTTTTTACTTCTCGTGCTAATACTGAAGGCATCTCCGCATCATGTCAAAATGGAGACGCCTATTGAGTGTAGGGGAACCGTCTTCGCTGCTTCTGCAGCTCGAAATCGACGCCGAGAAGGACAGCAGCTCAGACGACGACGACTCGCACGTTTACGCGAC
The DNA here is from genome assembly GCF_048455015.1 of Haemaphysalis longicornis. Lineage (NCBI taxonomy): Eukaryota > Metazoa > Arthropoda > Arachnida > Ixodida > Ixodidae > Haemaphysalis > Haemaphysalis longicornis. The sequence continues at coordinate 63,240,566 of NW_027526385.1, forward strand.
AAAGTTCGCCGAACTGTTCGCCGCACCGCTTCCTGTGTTCAAATTGCAGGAATACGTTCAAAACTTTGGCTTGGAGCTAACGCGTCCGATCTGGAGGCCGCAATTTGTTGAAACACCTTGGCTGCCTAGGCCGGCCTGGCTGTTGCAGTTGCCGTGTTGGCCGCGTGGTGGCGCTACGGTCGCATGCTGCTCGAAGATCGGGCACGCGTTCGGTTGGGGAGCGGTGACTCTTGCTCGGATTGGGGGAAGTGGTGCATCGGCGTACTCAGAGTTGAAGTATCAGAGTGACCACACGAATACAGCATTACACTTCTACTCAGGAAGACATATCTGCGCAACCCCGTGACTAACTTTATAGACAAGGAAGAACGTCGGCTTGACCGCACCCATAGCTACGTTAACCCCACATACTATCTAAGAAGTAGTAAAACAGGTGTGAGCCATCCCGAAAAAACATCAGACATTAAGATAGCATGGCCTACACCATCAACGCCGACTGCTGAAGGAAATTACAACCTTCGTTGTCACATCCTCCGCAAACCACATAACCACCATCCCACAGACCGATGGGGCGCACATCGCACTGACCATCCCCAAGGCGACTTCAGATACTGCCCTAAAGGCACACTCAAGTGAATTTGCTAAACTTGTTTTTGCTTGCAATCCATCGTCGCACACAAAACCTTTTTACGCCCTTTTAGCCAAAAATGGTGTATCATAAGCGGAAAAGGGTGTTGGGAGGCCTTTACACCCTTTGTCTTGAATGTCAAACCTCTTTTTTAAGCTCTACACCCTTTTTCTTACACCCTTTTAGATGCAACGCATCTCTTTAACTCGCCTTGTCCCGCGTCGTTGTCGCGGAGTAGTCCGCATCCCTCCCCCATTCTCCTCGCCGCGGCAGCTGCGCGCTCCGCCGCTCTCACCGCAGCGCCATCTGTGCGTCAGCGCGGTCAGCGCTCAGCTTGCGCTCGGCTGCGCTCGTTCCCGTCGCCGTGCCAGCTGTGCGTTAGCGCGCAGCTTGCGCTCGGTTAAAAATTTACACCATCTTCCCTTGAGGGGAACCATGGGGTAGATGCGATGCATCGGGGGTGAACATGCTGCGTAAATAGGATACAAAACAACGGCAATCCACACGCTGACATCGCTAACATAACGGAAACGCAACGGCAACCCCCGATGCGTCACATCTACCCCATGGTTCCCCTCGCGGGAAAATGGTGTAAATTTTTCATTGCGCCCTTTTTCTTAGTTTCGAACACTGTAATGTGTAGCTTTACACCCTTCTGGGAAAAAGGGTGTTGAAATAATGAACACCCTTCTTGAAGGGTGTTAAGGTGGCGGAGAAGAATTGTTTCGTATTTAAAAAGAATTCTATATGTTGTGGAACGCAAAAACTACCTCGTGATTTAAAAGGTTTTGCAAGTCCACGTGTTGATTTGTATATTCTTATAGTAAAAGACATACTTCCAGAATTAGCACTAAAATATCTGCTATTGGCGATAAGCCCACCGACTGGATCGAGGGCTTTCCTTAGCTGGATATAAAAGCAAGAACAGCACATGTATTACTAAGTATGCATGCACTCTCTGTACCACTTGCATCCAGTTGGTTTTCTTGCTCAATTTATTTGTGTTCCAACTGTAACTTGTGCGTATTGACTGTTTGTGTTGAATGCTGCGCGCTCCGCCGATCTACATTGCCACTGCGCATGCCATCAACTTAAAAAGTGTGTGAGAATGCTCAACACCCATTTATTTAGGATGTTCAGCATCCTCAAACCCTTTTTTAAGGGTGTTGAGCTCAACACCCTTTTTTCATCTGTACACCCTTTTTTTGCCAGAACATTTTTTAAGGGTGTTTGCAATGGGTCAAGATTTTTACTCACTTTTCGGCCAAAAAGGTTGTAAAAATGTATAGTGTCCGGACTCAAGTGAACACTCACTTTATCGTGTATCCGGTTTATAAAGCGAAATTTTTTATTTTAAAAGCCTGAAATGAGAAATATTGCCATGCAATATTTCAGGCGGCAGCAACAGTAAACAGCAGTGTCGCGCATACGAGGTGCGATGCGGATTGACAATGTCCAAGATTAGAATTAAAACCAGGTTCGGTTTCGGTTTTGTGGAACAACCTACATGGCATTCGTTGGCTGGGCATTCTCTATATCTCAGGTATCGTCCTACGGGGGTACTGTCATGTTGTCGGCTGTAAAATCCGTCAGGTAAGCCTGCCAGCATGGCTTAGAATTGTAACAATCCCTAGACCGGCCGTGCGCAAACAATAGACACCCCCCGCGTCACCGGAAACGCTAAATGCGATGCGCTTTACCCCCCTCTCCACCCCTTTGGAGCTCGCCTGGCTCGTGCCTATACTGCAAGAGGCGTGTTCGCACTGCGGTGAAGGTCAGTTGAGTCGGCATTGTGCCGGCAAGCAGTTGGAGACTATGGCAATACCACGCCAACGAGAACACGGCCGCGCGTCACTGCCAGTCTGCACGCATTCTGCAAACTCGCTCTTGGAGCAATGAAAATTACAGCGCAAAAAATAGTGAATTCAGCATAGAAAGCATTACCCAAAACGAAGTAAACCAATTTCAAAAATTGGCCGCCTATCTGCTCCTTTCGTTGCAAATGTCGTCAAAACACGATAGTCTTTGTAAACATATGCCTAGGAAATGCCAACCCTTGGGTTTCCCGCTCACCTGTCATGCTGTTCCTGTACCGTGGCACTCATCCCAAGGTACACACTAAAGGTTTGCGCAAAGTGTTTTAAATTTGCCGTGTTCCACTGCTACAGGCCGGGTTCCTCAATGCCAGCGCTGCAGTACGGCGGAGACGCACGTGAATGGAGGCGGCCGACTACAAGGTATACAGAACCGCGCGGCCGTGCTCCACGTGTGTTCCACGTAGAACGTGGAACCTGGCTAGCGGAACCTTTCGTTGCTGTTGCCACGTGATTTTTCATATGCCGCCAGGAGGCAGCGGTTTCCTGCAGTGGATGTAGAATATCATTTGCTATCGAAAAACCAAGCACCCCCAAATTTTTAATAAATGAACACTGTAAATATCCCTTGTGTACTGACTCCCTGTCTTATATTTGCGTAATGTCTTGTTCTTGTTCAACAAAGTTGACAAGTATGAACATATAAACCAGGCTTAGACGTTTACATTTCGTTGTGAGTATATAAGAGTATTGCGCAATATCAATTTTACTTTTGCCGGGTGGATGAATTGAGTCACAGACATACAGACAGACAGACAGACAGAAAGACCAAAATTTCTGGGTTTAAGTAGCTCAAGAAAGACTATCGCCTTTAAAACTAAAAACAAAAAAGGTAGGCGCTATAAGGCATTCCAACAGGCAAACTGCAATACAATGCTCCTAATACTCCGGACCCCTTGGCCATAAGACAACTACTTGTTTTAATTTTTTTTATTTGCGTACTGGACACAACTACGCAAGCGCAACAAAATGAACTTTAAGGACTGAGCAAATAGCAAGCAAAGCCTCTTCGCTTTTAGTTGGGGGTTACGTTTTGTGAACTTTTTAAGACAGCAAGTTCGTTGTAACATACATTACTTCCTCTTCATACTCCAGTTTCAAAAACACTTTGCGGAGTTTGCAGATGTGTTCTATAAAGCAGTTGTCCACATACTTTTTATTGACATCAGCATTTTTAACATCCCTCCTACTATTGCATATGCTGGGTAAACCCAAAAAAGAAACAAATCGTATAGTAGGACATCCGGTTTTCACATCAAGGAGGAGAAATACACGTGCCGTAAGTAGGTGTTTTTTTTACGTTACGTTAGAAGACATAAAAAAAACAAAAGGAACGGCGTACCGACTGTCAACGAAGACGTGTTCGATATTTTCTGTTTGTTGACATAGTGAACATTCCGCACACAACGACAAAAATAAACCTGTTTCAACATCCCCGCTTTCCCCAGAAGAGTATAAGCAGGCAGTTTTAAAGGAAAGTTTTTACAGCTCCTGCTATTGGTATTCTCTTTACTCTCAGTATAAAATCGTGTCCGGAGCCGAGTTGATACAACAACCGGCACATCGGCTGAAGAAATAAGTAATCCATCAGGTCACATGACAATTTTTTCGGTTCACCGTTGACAAAATGTCTCTGGAAAAACGCATCTTTAAAAATGACGCGTTTTTTAAAAAAGCATGAACAGATAAACAGCAAACAGAAAAAACAGAATCAGAAAAAAATATTAAAAAAAAAAGACCGGAATGACTTATAGTGACCGCTGACGTACCTACGAGGTTTGGCAAAGCATTTCGAACCTTATTCTGCGAAAAAAAAAAAATGCGGATAAACAGGTCAACCTGATCCCTCAAAAACGAAAAAACGGGAAACAATTGTTCTCACAAAAATATGCCACAGTGACAGGCCTCACCCTTCAACATTTCTAAACAAGTTGCTTCTGCACATTCAGTCGAAAACAAGAGAGGGCCTGCAGGATATACAAAAGTTACAAAGGGTTACTAGGGGTTGCGCGGGTTGCGTGGACTTTACAAAGACTTGCGCGGGCAAAGATAGACAGACTGCTACCCTCCCAGATGGTCGTCTTCGCGAGCATTATATGGGCTCTTTCAGCTCAGTACTGTGAACTATGTCGTCAATTCCCTAAGGGTACTCCGCCATAAGTTGCAGACTGAGTTGACCATAAAATGTTGCTGAACATTTGTGCGGTTTTCAGACAGTCGCAGTGCTATAGCCGACACACTTTTTTGGTTACCTGTGCTACCCGTCATATCGCGTTATTCTTGCGTAATGCTCACTGCATTACTAACTCTCCCTTTCTTACTACGGAAAAGGCAATTTTATGGCGTAAGCGATTACTTTCACCTCGCAAGATTCAAGGCGGAATCCTCCCACCAGAGAACTTTACTTGATTTAGGTTCAAGGTAAAGGGCGAACAGGAGTGACGAGAGTGAACCGGAGTGACGTCTCGGCCATCATAACCCAACGCTGTCAGGAGAAGAAATAGAGTACATATTATATAGCCTCTTTACAGTTGTATTTAGCTTTAGTATTGCAAGCAGCTTAGATGACAATTTCTGGAATAGCGCTCGTGTCGTAAGCGTCCCCCAAATTCCCGCAGATATCTGATATCTAGTGACTGCCTTTCTCAGAGAGAAAAACGATCGCAAATGTGTGGTCATGCTGCTGCCCGCTGTGGTAATTAACCCAGCGCAGAAAGTGCTTCCCGCACTTCAGTTATACGCTGTAGAATACGTTCCGGTTGGTCTTATTCTTTCGTACCTATGCAATAAAAACTCGGTAATTTGAACTCGAAGGGCACCATAAAATTATTTGAATTAAGCGGAGTTCGAATTAGCGGGAGGACGGTAGAATGAATGGACATCGCGCCTCGCTGCGCGGGGAGAACACAAAGCAGCCACCTCTGGACTTGTTATCGCGAATTAGGCGCTACTACACGTTTGTGGCAGGTGATTTTTAAATACGATAGTCTTTGTTCTGTCTTGGGATTCTGTCTTGGGCTACTTAAACGCAGAAATTTTGGTCTGTCTGTCTGTCTGTCTGTCTGTCTGTCTGTGACTCAATTCAGCCCCCCGGCCAAAGTGAAACGGAGGCTGCGCAAGTCTTATATATTCACAGCCAAATCTGAACGTCTAAGTCCCGTGTCAGTGTTCATACTTGTCAACATTGTTGAACAAGAACAAAAAATTGCGCAAATATAAAGCAGAAAATTAATTCAGAAGTGATATCTGCAGTTGTTCCTTTGTAGCAACATCATCATCATCACCACAGCAGCGCCCATCATCAACATCATCTACGCTCCGTCATCATCATCATCTAACACGGGTGCTGGCGCGGGCTGTCAGAGTCACGCGCACAGAATAAATTCAGGTTCCTGTTGCGGCCAGACGTCTGGTGCCGTCTCTCTCTCTCGCCTGATCTCGTCTCTCTCTCGCTCTACAAGTGGTGACCCGGACGTGAGTCGATTACCATTGCCCGTCACCGGGCAGGAAGTGGAGCCATGGCTGACGGCGACCAGACCCCGCCTTTGCCGCCGGTTGCTGACGGTGACCAGACCCAGCCTACGCCGCTGGTTACAATCGCCACATCCACCGCCCCGCCCCTGCTGCCGCCATACTGGGATCAAAATCCTACTACCTGGTTCCTGCAAGTGGAGTGCTGTTTTGAGCTGGCCAAGATTACGTCGCAGGCGACGAAGTACCGCCGCGTCATCGCGTCTCTTCCGGCCACTGGGGTGAATGAGGTCGCGGACATTGTAGCTGCGTTCAGCGCCGCTATACCGGCCAGGCCATACGACCAGATTAAAGCGGCCCTGCTCGAACGCACTTCCCTGTCTGAGCGCTCCCGTATGCGGCAAGTGTTGTCCACGGAAGAGCTCGGCGACCGGCGCCTGAGTCAGTTGTTACCACACAAGAGGCAACTTCTTGGCCCTAGTGCACACACCAGGGACGACGCTTTGGTGCGCGGGCTGTTTCGTCAGCGCCTTCCAGGTAACATGCAGATGGTCTTGGCCGCTTCTTCCATCATATTTGAATGCGCTCGCTGCCCTGGCCGACAAGGTGATGGACGTTGTGACCACACCCCATCAAGTTGCCTCCGCCGCCACTCTTTCATCCTCGTCTAGCCACGCTACAAAACCGCGATACGCTCCATCCGATGTTGACCAGCTGTGCGACCGCCTCGACCAGCTCGTCGTAGCCGGCACGAGCAGGGGCATCTCGACACCGGGCGGGCACCGATGTCACCGTTCGCCCTCGCCGCCAATCACCTTCGACCGAGCGTTTCCTGTGTAACTCTCCAGCAACAGGCGTTTGCTACTACCACTGTAACTTTGGCGACCAGGCTCGCCACTGTCGGCTTCCGTGCTCCTGGTCGGGAAACTGCGTGGCCGACGACTAGCGGCGACCAGTAGTCAAGGCCTCAGCAAGTGTCACCTTGTCAATGTCGTTGACCGTACAACCGGGCAAAGATTCCTGGTCGATACGGGAGCCCAGGTCAGCATCCTGCCCGCTACACGGTCGGAGCGCTTGTCCGCCTCGGCGATCATGTACCTCCAAGCTGTCAACGGTACTAAAAGCCCCGTGTACAAGCAACGCTCAGTTACTTTGAACCTGGGACTCCGCAGAGCTTTTCGATAGATTTTCATGGTGGCTACCGTCGGCTGCGCGATCATCGGAGCCGATTTTCTCACGCATCACGGCCTCCTTGTCGATGTGAAGCGGCGACGTTTACTCGATGTTACCACATTCTTTTCCATCCAAGGCATTGCTGCGCCGGCGACTACAGATGTGGCCCATTCTTTCGCCACTGTTACCGAAGGGCCATTCGTGGCCTTGCTGCAGGAATTTCCGGAGTTGACATCGCCGCCCGACTGGAATAAGCCTGTCAAGCATGACGCTCGTCACCACATACCCACGAAAGGCCCCCCTGTCTGCTTTCGGCCCCGACGACTTGCCCCCTACAAAGACAAGGTCGCCCGTGGAGAGTTCGATCACAAGTTGGAGCTCGCTATCATACGCCCATCATCAAGCAGCTGGGCCTCACCACTCACACAAGGTTCCCAAGAAGTCAGGTGATTGGCGACACTGTGGGGATTATCGGTGCCTTAACACCAGGACTGTGCCCGACCGATATCCGCTCCCCAACATTCAAAGCTTCACGGCTTTCCTTCACGGTGCTACCATTTTCTCCAATATAGACCTAGTTCTGGCATATCATGAAATTCCCGTCGCCGAAGAATACGTCCCAAAAACGGCCATCACGACTCCTTTTGGTCTTTTCGAATTTGTCCGCATGCTGTTTGAACTACGCAATGCAGCGCAGTCGTTTCAGATATTCATCGACAGCGTCACGCGCGGGCTACCCCTTCGTCCTTGCGTACGTCGATGATATCCTCGTAGCCAGTTCATCTCTGGAGGAACACCTGCAACATCTGCACCTCCTTCTTCAACGGCTGTCTGCACACGGTATCGTCATCAACGTGGCGAAAAGTGAGTTCGGAGTGGCGTCGCTCGAATTCCTTCGCCATCATCTCGACTCCACTGGCATCAGAACTCTCTCTACAAAAGTTGAGGCCATAAGAGATTTCCCGAAGCCCACCTCCGTGACGAAACTTCGTCACTTCCTCGGCTGGGTGAGTTTTTACCGCCGTTTTAAACCGAACTGCGCCACCATACTCGCACCATTAGACCGGTACTAAATCTGGTGATTCTGCACTGCCTTGGGACCAAGCTGCCGAAGAGGCGTTCTCGGCAATCAAGAGTGCCTTAGCAGACGCCGCTCTCTTGGTCCATCTAAAAGCGGATGCCCCGCTCGCACTGATGACCGACGCATCCAGTACCGCGGTTAGCACCGTACTTCAGCAATGGATGAAGGACAACTGGAAGCCTCTCGCCTTTTTCTCTAGGCGTCTCACTGCTACACAGACACGCTACAGTGTGTTCGGCCGAGAGCTGCTCGCTATCTATCTCGCTGTGCGCCAATTCCGCCATCTCGTCGAGGGCAGGCCCTTCACGATCTTCACGGATCACAAGCCCCTGACTTACGACAACTTGCGTTTGTATCTGAGTTCACAAGGGACATTCGGCCCATCAGCGGTAGCGCGAACATCCCCGCAGACACTCTTAGCCGTGTCGACGCGGTCGTTTCAGCATCGTCCCATCAGCCACTTGACCTTTCGACGCTCGCTAGACTTCAGGCCGAAGACCCAGAGCTGGCCCGCTTCCGGCCATGTCCGACTTCCCTGAAGCTCGAAGAGGTTACGCTTGAGGGGGTGGCTGTCGTGTACGACCTGTCCACTTCTGTTCTTCGTCCTTTTGTCCCCTCGGATATGCGGAGGCCGATTTTACACACGCTGCACAACATGGCCCTCACTGGTGTTCGTGCCACCCAACGCCTCGTCTCGTCGCGCTTCGTATGGCCGCGCATGATCGCCAACATAGGGACTGGGTACGTGCCTGTGCCTCTTGTCAACGAGCCAAGGTCACGCGCTATCCGGTTCCTCCGGCTCAACGCTTCCTCCAACCTAGCGAGCGTTTTGCGGTGGTCCACATCGACATCGTTGGACCGCTGCCAGCCTGTCAAGGTTTCCGCTACCTGTTAACATGAGTCGACAGGTACACGCGATGGCCCGAAGCGACGCCAATCCCTGACATCACGGCTACCACAGTTGCTGCAGTGTTCTCTCCACGTGGGTCTCACGTTTGGGCTGACCTACAACCATCATCACGGATCGTGGCCACCAATTCGAATCATCCCTCTTTACCGAGCTTCTCAACCTGCTTGGGACGACTCGACTCCGGATGGCCACATATCCACCCCAGACCAATGGGCTGGTGGAACACTTTCGTCACCACCTCAAGGTAGCTCTTACTGCTCACGAGACGCCATCCGAATGGGTGGAGCGCCTGCCGCTGACTCTTCTGGCTATTCGATGTGCCCTGAAGACCGACTTGTCCTGTTCCAGTGCAAAACTCGTTTATGGTTCGATACTCCGGCTCCCTGGCCATTTCTTCGACCCGCCAGCACAGTCACTGCCTACCAGCGACTATGTGCGAAAACTACGCATGCTCTTTCGGCAACTTCAACCTCAGCCTACACGACCTTCCCCGCCGAGAGACGTTTACATCACGTCGGACCTTCGCAATGCCACCAACGTTTATGTGCGCAATGACGCCGCTCGCAGGCCACTCCAACCTCACTATGCCGGCCCGTTACCGGTACTACAGCGAAACTCGTCAACCTCGTGGACATGAACGGCCACCCTGGTACCATTTCCCTCGAGAGGCTCAAGTCCGCCTACATGGATAACGCCGCTCTGGATCCTCCCCCAGAGCGTATATGCACAGGCCCGCCTCCAGCGTCCCATGTGCACTCCGCTGCCCGCCATGTTCACTGGCGTGTACCGCCCGTCAACGAACACCACAGACAATCAACTGCGCCGGACATTCCCGCGTACTCTACGACCTTCTACCGCTCTCCTCTGCTACGTCCCGAATTCCTCTACCGCGCTCCGCGCTAGGAGGGGACCCCTGTAGCGGCATCATCATCATCACCACAGCAGTGCCCATCATCAAAATCACCTACGCTTCGTCATCATCATCATCTAACACAGGCGCTGACTGGGCAGTCAGAGCCACGCGCTCAGAATAAATTCAGGTTCCTGTTGTGGCCAGACGTCTGGTGCCGTCTCTCTCTCGCCTGATCGGCGCTCTACACCTTTATAAAAAATTATGGATGCTTGGTATTTGCAATAGCAAATGAAATACTGCATCCAGGGCAGAAACCCGTCGCCTGCTGTTGCCAGCACTGCTTCCTGGTGGCATTAAGAAATCAAACGGCAATACCAACTAAGGGTTCCACTAGATGGGATCCAAGTTCCGCTTGGAACGCTCGTGGAGTAGGGCAACGTGGTTCAATAAACGTTGTAGTTGTAGGTTGCCTCAATTCACCCGAGTCGCCGCCGTACGGCAGGGCTGGCATTGAGACACCCGACTTGGAGCAGTGGAACGAGGTAAACTTAAATTGGCTTCAGCAAACCTCTAGCGCATGATTTTGGGAGAAACGAGACGGGAGAGAAACAGCATGGGAGGTGAGAGGGAAATAGAAGGGAAACATTTAATTGGCAGGGGCGCCAGTCAGCTATCGTCTTTCGGCGACATTTACAATGGAAGGAGCAGGTACGGGGACATTTTTTTAGATAATGCCCGAAACAGGCACTGACATTGCATTCCTGTGAGCAGTGAGCCGTAATGTCGAAATAATCACGCTGCCTATGCGGGAAAACAAGTTTATTTACTAGGCAGGGTCGGGGTAATTAAAATTAAAAGCAATCAGTAATATTCATTTGCTTCCGTTTTTTCTGTCATGTCTCCATGAGCATCGCTTGGAACTTGCCGAAGAGCGCCAGTACAGCGTCAGAATTCTAATATGCTGAGAAATAACGTGCTGCAGCATCCAGCGTCGACGCTTATTTGCATGCATCTCTATTACATTTTGTTTGGTTTGGATTTACAACACATTGTAGTCACTCTGGGCCGACTTGTTTTGCGAGTAGCCATGGAAAGGAGAGATCCTAGTTCGTATTAACCGTTCTAGATACGGACGCCTTCTAGTTGTCGGGATTTTTCCCTTATTTAAATATACATTACAGGGCTGTGCCGGGACCAGGGCGTCAGTTCGAATTAACCGTAATTTTAAATCAACCAAGCTTGAATTAGCCAGTTTTACTGTATTACTTCGCTGACTCCTCTACTTGATTTAATTAGCCTTAGATTTTTCTATTCACGTACCAAGAAGCGAAGCGTCGCATGTGTGCTTGTGGGGACCTACTTCGACTTACAGCCTCATACAGTCTCTGAACTAACTCACTAAAGCCACATTTTTCCAGGCAGAAATCGTGCCGTGGTTTACTTACAATGAATTGAACGAATTGCGACGACCCGCTGGCGGCCGCCGACTAAACGCTGGGGCGTCTCATTCTGTCACAGGGTTGGAGAGAAATGCCGTGCCGCAGTCAAGTCAAACCATCTCGATTGAGCTTCATACGAAACGTCATACGAAATACGCTAGTAGGATGCAGAGAGGAGGACGGCGTATTTTAATTGATTTTTCTACCAAATAGAGTCGCGTAAACAATGCGAGAGTGATCAAAACTTTGCCTAGGGGCTCCAGACTACATTTTGTGCAAGTAATTCTGCAATGTTCACAAATCACAGCATTGTCCCCATCCTTTAAGGCCCGCAGCTTCTTAGGAAAATTCCCATACGGCTCTTCACATGCTGCTGCACAAGCCATCCGAATAAAAGATCGAAATTCCTTGTACACCGCCTCACTCGATCATTTAAAGCAATTTTACCATCTAGGTAATCTCCCTAGTTTTATCCCGCCCAGTAAGCGGAAGGCCCCGAGCCGAGACTGCGTGTCCTTTTCACACGTGTTGAGGAAAACAGATATTCTAAGCTTCAAGAGAAGGCCTATCTACCCCTCCCCCCTTCCGCCCCCCCCCCCCGCCGCGGTGGCTCAGTGGCTAAGGCGTTGCGCTGCTGAGCACGAGGTCGCGGGTTCGATTCCCGGCTTCGGCGGCCGCTTTTGTGATGGTGGCGAAAAGCAAAAACGCCCGTGTGTACGAGATTCCGGCGCACGTTAAAGATCCCCAGGTGGCCAAAATTAATCCGGAGCCCTCCACTACAGCGCGCCTCATCACCTGCGTTGCGTCGGCGCGTTGAACCCTACAATCAATCAATCAATCAACCCCCCCCCCCCCCTCGCCTGCACAGGAGTCCTCAGCCAAGAGCCGGGAGCCCACTCTCTGGCTCTTCCGATCTAACACATTGCCCCATGCGATGATACTCCACTCGCGCTATCTCAGGCAGTTATTTCCGGAGTTCCAATTCAGGCGAGGTCCCAGGGACCCCGCACTATATACGTGCCTGCGTCCAACATAATCTCCCGTACTTGCCATGTGCAGTCTGGGAAGCAGCTGTCCAGCTTTGGTCGCGACTGCCAGCTCCGGCTGCAGAAAATGGCCGTTATAGCAGGCGTCTCCATCAGTTTCTTTTTATAAAGACACAACTACACATTTCAACGCTGCAATGAAAGTTTATTTTCAATTTATTTAGGAAGGGCAATTGTCCAAACCAGTGATGGTTTTTAGTAGCAGCGTGTGAAGCCGTTGGTTCGTGAAGCACAGCGTTCCTCCTCCCCTTTTCTTTTGCGTGTCCTGGAAATGACACGATCAAGTGTTAAGCTGCATGTAAGGAATCTTGCCTTGACAGCAAAATTTCAAGCGTTCAATTTTTGTTCGCATTTTTTTCTCTTTGCATGAGGCTTCTTAATTAGAAAGTTGCGGATGCAGTGACGTTAAAAACATTCACGAGCAAAATGAATAAGTTTTTATTATTTTTAGTGTTTTGCGAGTCTAAAGGTAAATCTACATCTGCTGACGCATTGGTATTTTTCTGTGAATTGCAGTGAGTTAGTAAAGACAAATTTATCAAGCGCTAACATTTTGCATCCTAGTGCATTGGTTGCGGTTTAATGGTATGGGAAACAGCTGTGCAGGTGTTGAATTTGGTCCATTAAGGCATCACTGTGTAACGCCTTCGGGATTTGAATTTCAGCTTCCCGATTCCTGATAGTGCAAGACATCCGGATTGAATGCATGGCCTGTTTGATGGTCCTTGGTATACTTTTCGCCGAACTAAGAAGTTTATTTCGGGGGCTCCCTAAAACGTGGAAGTTCGATAGTAATTCAGCCAATTAACGGCTGATGTGGTCACACTGCACTCGCCTATATTTCTAGCGGATTACACCGCTGCGTACGGAGTACGGGGGCCGAAAATTAATGGATTACGCACGCCGGGGATGCCAAGCGCCCCCAGCGCACATTTTTCAAGCCAAGCACACCAACTTAGTTTTGCCAAGATTGGCCAAAACGAAAAACTCCAGCATTTCCCGTAATTGTGGAAACACTTGCTGTGAACGTTAAAGGCTCCCGTGTTCGCCGTAATCGTGACAGGACCTACTCGGAACGAGAAAGAGACGTCCTAGCTTACTTCCCTCCAAGATAACGTCCTATGATTACCACTTCCATAAAAATGAATGAAGCTCACACTTATCGTAACAATGATGGAGTAAAGGTCGTTGCGTCAGCGAAGAGGAAATGTGCGTTTCTCGGGAGCGTGTTCTTATTGTCACCTGTCGCTGCTCCTCTAATACTGGCTTGCAGAAATATTTGCGTTACAGTGAAGGCAACAGTAAGGCAACATTTGATAAATCGGTACTTGCTGGTAAAGATACCACGCCGCAATGCATGGTGTCTGTCTTACTTAGCGCCTAACACACGTCACTTATTCGGCGGTAGCCCTTACGCTCGTCCTGAAACGTGTCAACACAGCAGAATACAGCGATAGAACTAACAGATGAGTAGAAAAATTGAGTGAGCAGTTCTGTGTGCAGTGAGCTGACGGCTTTGTCACGACCATAAACCCTACCCGTACCCACTGAGAGTTACTGCTGAGTGGAGAACCAGCCCCGTTGCGACACTCAGTACACGATCACCACCTACTCGCACACGCATTGATACAGTTCGGGTATCGAGTAACGTAGCGAAACTTGCTCTCTACAGTCTGGTGCTCTTCTATGCCGCATGTTCTCTCGACAATGCCCACTCGAAAGAATTTGGCTGCTCCGGCGTCCTTGAACCGGGGTATAAATAACACGTCGTTAAGCACTGACCGATGTATTCACTTAGTTTGTGACGGCATTAACTAACTAAATATTCAGCCGCTTGTCCGTAAACGGGTCACGACCATGCTAGGCCAGGCGTGGCAGCATTGATCCAGCCGAGCACCTCCTATAAGGTAAAATGCACGTACATTGCTTAAAAAGAAGTTGATAATGATTTGAAACTCAACTTCCTCGTGGCCGTGCAAGATTACGAGGAAAACACTATTGAATACTCGAAGCAATGACGGATTTTGTAATTAGAAATAGTTTCTACATACCATGCGGTTCAGGGTCCCGACGCACACGTCGTGGCCAAGGTGTGGGTATTTGGATATTGCCCACTTGCTGTGGTCTACCGTGTATTTTACTTCCACCAAGCCATCTCGGCCTAGGTCAAAGGTTAGGTGAGCAACCTTCTCAACGGTGAAAGGTTTTTTGCATTTAGACTCAGGCTTGCGGCTTTTCCTGCGCCACGTGGAAACTAGTAGGGGGCGGCCCAGTGCAGGGGCCACCTGGCCATAGTACGCATCTACGGATTTACAAAAATTAGCAAAAAAAGAATTAATCTACGTCTTCCCAACTGCATCAATCATATGAACAGGTCGGTGACGGGTGTGATGGCAGAGAACATATGGTATCTCCTGCCGAATTCACTCAAAAGGGGGAATCGCCTGTAATAAATGTGCGGCAATTACCGACGAGTTTTAAATAGAAATGACATTTGGAACTTCATTTCATTCCTACTAAACTTTTTCACATAGATTTTTTAAGGATTCCATTGTGAACGGTGCGACAGACGACTAAGTGTAATAGTTAACGTTTGGGGGTTCTATTTCTTTTTTTATTGTTTTGTGGAGTTGAAACGATCGTTAGCTATGCGTCAGCAAGCTATAACAGACCCTGCGTCCAAAGCCACTATTACAATTGAAAGTTTCTATCGGAACGTTTCAGACTCCCTGGAAAATATAAACGGTAGTTTTTGTTTGGTTTTTGCCTGGGCAGTGTATTCGTGCAATAAGTGACTGATGTGACTGTGAGAGGGAAAGAGGTTCCCAGCCTGCACCACATATGTATCGCAGGGAGAGAAAGGGAAAGGGAGGAGGTAGAAATATGGGTTGAGGTAGTGGTACGAAGGTGGTTGGGGCAGGAAAAGGAAGGGGTAATGGGGAAGAGAAGATAGATCAGCGACCACAGCCCGGGAACGAGAAAACTAACAGCGGGCGTTTTTTATTTTTGAACATGAAAGGAAAATTTCCTTGTTTGAAACAAAAAATCCGAAAACTCAACAAGTATTAAAAGAAAAATAACAAACACTAAACCTTAGGAACACTTCGTTCTAAAAATTGATCTTCACTGTCGACTTGGATCCTTGGTAGATGTCTTGTCTTGTTTGTTCTTGTTCTTGAACTTTACTTGATTCTTGATTCTTTGATCTTGGTTTGTTGATCTTGTTCTTAATGATTTGTTCGTGACCTGACTTGACCGGGTATATAGATCTGTTGCGCCTGATGGTTTGTGATTATGCGTTGTTGGTGTTCTGCTTGGTTTCCTTGTGTTGTTATGGTGTAAGAAGGGAATGACTGGAGATGTGGGCGGAGGAAGCCTCACTAACATGGCGTTTCTGCTCTATCCCCGTATCATATCCCATCTTTTATATTGTCGTGATTGATCGTGTTGGTGTTCTGTTATGTTTGATCTATTCCTTTGCTTGTGGAATGAATTTGTTAATTTTTAAAACCATCTCTTCTAAAATTAATCTTGTTTCCTCTTTCTTAATTATTTCCGGTTTTCTATTCTCTAAGTGCCCTCCTAGTTTTTTAACGAGTCTTTTCCTTTCATTTATTAAGAGTGGGCATGCTGTTAGATAATGATAAAAGTTCTCTATATCCTTGCTACACTTTCATGTAGATGCCTGTGTTATTCTGAATCTTGAAAAATAAAACGGGAATCTACCATGCCCTGTCAGGGCTTGGGAAGAGTAGAAGTTTGTAGGAAAGTGGTCCGGAATAAGATTTACGTTCTTAATCCACGTATAAGTATAACTTGTTTTGCCGTCTTTATTCCCCACCTTATTCCACTCCTGGTTTAACTTGGTATATAAATGATTCGAAATGAATGATTTTGTTATTGGAACAAAAGTTGGTTCTCCGTTTCTTGCGGCTTCTTTCGTCAATTCATCTGCTAAGTTGTTGCCTATTGAGGAGCTGTGTGCTTTTACATAACTGAGTTTTATACTTACTGCTGCATTCTCTCTAAGGACTAGTTTTAATTCGTTAATTGTTGGATTTGTGTTCAGTGGGTTTTTAGTGCTTGGAGTACCGACCAACTATCGGTACTCCAAGCACTAAAAAACGAACTTAACACAAATCCACTCATTTAACGAATAAGTAAAACAATAAGTAGAGAACTTTACCTTACCACTCGCATCTTTGCGTTTCTATGAACTGTAGTTTTAGGTAATCAACTCACCGGCACAGGTGTCGCCGCCACCCCTGTGCTGCCTGACCAGACGAAATTTACCTTCACACCTTGATTGCAGCAAACACACTACTTTTGGTGCGTAATTTTTGTCGCAGCCGCCGCAACTATTATTCGTTTATGTCATGTATAAGTTTATTATTGTTAAACAATGCATTGGTGCGGGACAAACAAAGAGTTTGTTTCAGAGCGACGGCTTTTGTCGCCGTTCCATGTGCAAATCCCGAGCCCCCTGATATACCTCCTTTGAACACTAACCTTCATGTTTCGGTGAATTCGAAGCCATTTGGCCAAATATATTACATCAAGGTATGTTGTGATGCAACACAACATTCCAGATATGAAACGATTTTTCTCAAGATTGCTGTCTTCGTATGGAAGCAAGTGTTCATGAACCAGGGTGACTTAGTAAATTTCTGTGGAAAAACACTGGGTATCCACTATGTCTCCTATCGGTTGTTGTACATAGATCACATACAAATTACGGCATGCAAATAGTAAATTATCGAGTCATTAAACTTTGTAATGACTACCATGATGTAACTTCAATTGCCAAGAGTTGAAGGACCGTTCGCGTATTCCAAAGCACTTCTTGAGATCTGTTGCGTTTCGCGGACGAGTTATTATCTGTTATCAACTCAGAATAAGAAAGAATACGCAAGTGTCGGTGGTCTACTACTTCTTGCGCCCCATTTTTGTCATCATGATTCTTTGTATTTGGTCTGAGTTATATCATCTGATGTTTGCTGTTGCTAATGTTTATTTATTACCAAGCGATTGCATAATGCACCCGCCGCGGTGGCTCAGTGGCTAAGGCGTTGCGCTGCTGAGCACGAGGTCGCGGGTTGGATTCCCAGCCGCGGCGGCCGCTTTTCTGATGGAGGCGAAAAGCACAAACACCCGTGTGTACGAAATTTCGGCGCACGCTAAAGATCCTCAGCTAGTCAAAATTAATCCGGAGCCCTCCACTACGGCGCGCCTCATCGCCTGCGTTGCGTCGGCGCGTTAACCCCACAATCAATCAATCGATTGCATAATGCTGTTACCTTGGACTACAGTTCTTGAAGCGAAGTGTTTTTTTCTGTCGCTGCTTCATATCTGTGAAGAGATTTTGTATTTTGTTCGTGGCTTGTGCACTATACTGTTTCTGTTGCTGCCCAGGCGGGGATGAAGCCTAGTGAGCAGGATACACCTCCTTTTGATTTGTCTGGGGGGCAATACTTCACTGTACTGCCCGCATGAAACGATAAATACAAATACAACTTTTGACCGATGTAACTACTTTCGTGTGAGAAGCTTGGCCAGCCTTGCATATACACCTGTGATCAGACAATTTTTCATGATTTCAGGTACAATAGAAGGATGATGTGCGGAGGCATGTTTAGAGGGGCAAAAGAAGTTACGAAGATAAAGCGCCTGCCGACGTCAGCGAATTGCCGGTAGAGAAGGAAGAAGGCGAAATAAGGACGTACGTGTCCGGTTGGAGGAACGAGGTGTTCGGGAAGTCACCACCTTGGATCGAGCTTTCAGGGAACCTCCCCTCACAGCCGCACCTCCTTCCTGACCAACAAAAGACTGGCAGAGATTTGGCAGCGTCGGCAGCGCAGCGTTTCTCGACCGGCGAGTGAAACAAGGCCATTCTGTCATCGGCTAACGACAGCAGTTCCACCGGACAGCGCGCCGCACCGGCGCACCGCTCAAATCCACGGACATTGACCTCACATGTGAGCGCGAAATATTTTGCGTGGGACTTTTCCATGAAACATTTTGTATTTTTATTACGTTAGTTCGAGTTTCATGTATTTTGGGTTATGTATTTGTCTTGAGAATACAGTCCGTATCTGACGTAACCAACTTCGCTTCATTTCCACCAAGTCGCCATAACCTTCTCATCATAAACAAAACTCCTTCACAGATGATGTAGCCAACTGACTCGTATCATTAAAACCGGAGTGTGGCAAAAAGAGGACAACGACAATCAGGGCTTTTCCCTTCCTTGTTTGTGTTTCTACCTAGCGCTTCTCTTCCCATGATTGTAAAATTGTTCACCTCGAACTCCATTGGCGTGACATACTCAAGTGTTTTAAAGGTTATAGTGTTCCTTGGGTTACTTAAACACAAACGTTTCGTTCTTTCGGTATGTCTGTCTGTCTTTTTCTTCGATTCAGCCTTCGGGCCAAAAGTTGAACCAAATCGGGAAAAAGAATGCTTTATAGGGCGTATCTTTGGAAACTCCTGGAGCTGCTGGCACGATTTCTACGCATCCCCATTATTTACCACGAAGGAAGCGTTACGCGCGATTGGGACAAAATGTTAGGATTTAATAGGTAAATTCTGTGTTCATTTAGTTAAGAACACAAGTTAGATTGGGTTTTACAAAAGCAAGTGAAAAAACAACGCGTTACAAATGCGGCAAATGACCGAGAAACTGTCCAGTTCGTGCAAGAAGAATTAAAGCACAAAGGAAGTTTCCAACCCCGTTATTCCGGGAAGAGCAAGAAACAAAATATATCAAAAAATATGGCGCGCTGATCCACCAAATGGTCTGTGAGTAGTGCGAAGGTGAAATATTGCATTAAATTGAAGAAAAATACAAAAACTTGGTTCAGTTCTTCGCTAGAGCCGTGAGAGAGTAAGGGGGAGAGTGTTAGGGTTGGTATTGCACAGCGCTGAACCGACTGCGTGGTGAAGGCGGCAGTCGACTACCGTCTTTGGCGACATTTGTGTTTAAGCAAGCAGATACGTGGCCAGTTTCTCTCGCTCACATTACCAAAATTGTACACCAAGAGGCAATCGTAAGTTCACCTTCCAACGGTAATGGCATAGTCTTTTACAATCACTACATCTTGATTAAATATCGAATTAGCTGAAGTATATTATATGTGCAAACTCAGACACCTGATAACTACGTGCGCGAACGTCCGTACGCAGCTGACACGATTTAATTGAAGCCCTTACATGTTACCTTAGCGCATTGTGTGACTGGATGAAGTTTACTTCACAAACCTACCTTTAGGATAGTTCTCGTGTTTTGATAAGCATGTATATTTGTTGTTCGCAACATCCGAGAGTGTAGAACGCATAATCCACGTATCTTCGGAGATTTTTCGCCCTTCCATGCGACGGCGCCGTGAAAGGGGCGCCGACAACTCTGGGTAAACGCCATTCCAGTCGAATATTCTAGGATTCTGAAACCAGACGTGCTTCTCTGTAAGAGTGAAGAAACAAAGGACATTGAAATAGAAGATGAAAATCCAACTTTAACTTTTGTATTTTCAGATCGAGAACAGTAGTTTAAAGTACTCAGAAATTAAACCTGTTTTTATAACTAGCTTTAGCGGAAGAAATTTTGGTTACTACTTTGAGCGCAGCACTAACCAACGTGTATGCGAAAGGGGCCCAAATTTAAGTAGATATGTAGTCTCGCAAGTCACTAGATTGCCGCGTTACCTAAGCTCCTCAACCCTTGTACTCTACGGCTAGAATTCACTATCGGCAACCTCCTTCGCTTTCGTGTTCATCACATGTCGTGTCCCCAGACCCTGAGAAGACGGTGGCTGTCACAGGCTTTCAGAACCCAGCTGACAAAAAAGCTGTTCGGCGTTTCCTGGGACTCTCTGCTTATTACAGGAGCTTTGTGGAGAATTTTTCGGACATCCGAACCCTTGACACGGCTGACAAAAGACGGTGAACCATTTGTGTGGCAAGAAGAGAAAGAAGCCGTTTTCAACGACCTGAGAAACCGGCTACAAACAGCTCCGGTTTTTGCTCATTTTGTCGAGCATGCGGATACCAAAGTCCACACAGACGCCAGTAATGTCGGTCTCGGCGCGATCCTCATGCAGTGGCAGGACGGTGTGGAAGAGTCCTAGCGTACGCAAGTCGTACACTTTCCAAAACAGACGCCAATTAGTCCACGACCGAGAAAGAGTGCCTCGCTGCAGTCTGGGTCATCAGCAAGTTTCGGCCATACCTCTACGGTAGGCCATTTAAGCTCGTCAGCGATCGTTGCGCTGGCTGGCAAACACTAAGGACCCATCTAGGCGTCTTGCTAGATGGAGCCTCCGGCTGCAGGAGTACGACATGAAGGTCGTCTACAAGTCCGGACACATCCATAACGATGCCGACTGCTTGTCTCGCGCACCTGTCGACTCACCAGGCCAAGAAATAGAGAAGGATCTACCGTTTCTTGGAGTCGTCAGCACATCCGAAATGGCCCAACTGCAACGAGCTGACCCAGAGCTGCTACTCATTATCCGGCATCTGGAAGGTCGTGAAGTTCGTATACCGCCCACATTTATCCGAAACATCGCCTCCTTCAGCTTCCGGAACAGCGTGCTTTACAAAGACCATTTTGGAAACCCGAAAGAGGCGTTTGTACTCGTTGTGCCGTCGGCAATGCGTGCGGAAGTCTTGTATGCATGTCACGACAAAGCTTCAGCCGGCCATTTGGGTGTCAGCCGTACAGTATCCAGGATTTGTGAAAAGTACTTCTGGAAAAACTTTTGCAAACTGTTCAGCAGTACGTCAAGAGCTGCCGGGAGTGCCAAAGAAAGAAGACTCCACGTTTGAAACTGGCAGGGCTCCTTCAGCCGATAAAACCGCCTTCAGCACCATTCCAGCAAGTCGGTATGGACCTTCTTGGTCCATTTCCGACGTCAACAAAGGGAAATAGATGTATAGTGGTAGCAACAGACTACCTGACGCGCTATGCAGAGACAGCGTCTGTAGTGCGGGCGGAGTTCTTTATGAACAGCGTTGTTTTATGGCACGGGGCTCCACAGGTCGTAATAACCGACCGAGGGATAGCCTCTACAGCCAATCGCATGCAGTCTATCATGAGGTTAACTCAGACAATCCATAGGCGAACGACAGCATACCACCCGCAGACCAACAGCTTGACTGAGAGATTAAACAGAACCTTTGCCGACATGCTTTCCATGTATGTTGACGTGCAACACAAAACATGGGATGACATTCTAGCGTACGTGACGTTCGCCTATAACACGGAAGTTCAAGTAACTACAAGACTGACTCCCTTCCAATTGGTTTACGGTCGCACGGTCACCACTACACTAGATGCTATGCTACCCGTTCAAGAGGACGACTTTGTACAGAAAGCAGAAGAAGCTCGACAGCTGGCACGACAACGAAGCGAAAATCAACAGCGTGTCGACGCAAGCCATTACAATCAGCGCCTACTACTGTGTTCTACAATCTTGGATACGCGGTGTGGGTGTGGATGCCAGTACGCCAGCGGGGCCGATCCGAAAAAGTGCTTCGCCGGTACTTCGGGCCCTGCAAGGTGGTGCGTCGCATTAGCGACGTCACCTATGAAGTCACTCCTGATAGTAGGGTGCACTCCTCACGGCGCAAGTCAACTACCGAGGTCGTGCACGTCGTAAGGATGAAGCCGTGTTACGACAGAGCCTGTTCCCACTAATAACGACCCCTACGCCCCCCCGCCAAGGCCAGTGTGGCAACTGACCTCTTCGCTGACGACTCTATGTACTTGTACAGTGAAGCGCCGCATCTTCGTCATCCGTATCCGAAACCATCATCGCCTCGTAATATACCATGGCATAGGGACGATGCTCGCAGAAGAGGGGGGTAGTGTAACGGTGTCTATTATTACAGTGGCGACACAGTCCATCCCGCTAGCATTAGCGCGAGTGGACTGGACGAAGAGAAGGACGAAGTCTCTCTTGCCGGTGCTTTTGCTTCAGCTGTGTCGCCATTTTCACTCTCCGTGTGCTCAGCAATGAAAAGTGCCTTAGTTTTGTCCACACACTACAATGTTATGCAGTTTTATTGTTCATTTATCTTTGTCAATATTGTAGTATTGATCTTTATTGCCTGGGTATTTCATCTGTGCCATTATTGCTTCAATGATCTGTAATGGTACTCCCTGCCTGTATGTATGCTTGTTTGCACTTAGCACATGCGGTGCCCTCGGAAGTGTAAACTTTGGGGCCTGCTTCTGTAAAAATAATAGGCATTGTTCTTTCTTGTATAGAAACATTTTAAAATAAATCCAGAGACCTGAACCTGAAACCTGAACATCGTTCCTTTTTTTTGGAACTTGACGTTCCGCCCGCGGTGCACACCTTCCTCGTGCTGCAGGAACGGGTCGTGGATTTAGTAGGCGGATGTGGCCTCCTACATTTATTGCAAGTGAGCAAGCACATCCAAAACTGGGAGCGGCGAACAAAAGCGATCATTCAGGTAACCAATCATGCTTGATCTCTGCGCGTGACTGGGCTGAGGCTCGAGACCACGCGCAAGTGATGGTGATTGCGCCGTGATGTGGTGGATGACAACAATGGAATCATAATTCGATGCTCGGAACATTGCTGGGGCTAGGCGGGACAAGGACGAGTATTTGCACACACAAATTAAGCGCACACAACCAACTTATTTATTAATCACAACAACACAACTTATAAAGAAAAATTCAGATGACGTGACAGGAAGAGTTAATTAATAAATCAGTTGGTAGCGTGCGCTTCATTTGTGTGTGTAAATCCTCGTCCTTGTCCCGCCTAGTGCCAGCAACGTTCCGACTAAAAAACCAACAAGCCCCATTTCAAGCTCTGGTAATTCGATAATCCGGCTGCTACGGGGCTTTTGAAATACGCACAATGCGTTGTTCGCACGCCACTCGTACCAATAATGCTTTGAGGTGTAACAAAGCTTGTGAATGGTCACTTTTGCTCGCGTTAGCAGCGGCATTGGTGTGTCGCTCCCTTTTTTGTCCACCCGTACCACCACTTAGCCGCAGAATTTCCCATTCTAAATTTTTCGCCGCCTTGGACTTGCCTTGCGGCGTGCAACCTTTTCCAACGCTTAGAAATGGCGAAGAAATTAGCGAGACACCTACAAACAGCGCACGACGAGCGCATCGGCAGAGGCAGGTAGAGAACCGCGTTTGTACGTGACGTCTTTCTAGCAATGCCGGTAGTTAACCGAAGGCAGCACCATGAGAGTCACGAGGTCATTCTGTCTTGGCCCTGTCGCTCTGGAGATGGATCAAGAACAAGAAGTTGTTCCGGACTGCCCCTTTTGATGCTCGCGCAATTATAAATTAATAAATTGATTTAATTTTCACTTCCTATCTCGTAAGGTTGAGGGTAAATGTAAAATGAGGAATAGGTGAAGTCTACGGTGCCTAACGCATGTTAAAATGAGTTTTCCTACCCGAACTTCAGCCTCCGCGCTGAGGAGAGGTGAGGTCGAGAAAGGCGGTTTGAATTGGAATGGGTTGAAACTTTGTGGTGTCGTTTCTCACTCCTTGTCATGGAACGGATACGAGACTTGCCTCCTACTTTTTTTAATGCATAAACTTTATGTTTGGTACTGGTCGAAGTGGTCTTTGTCGTAAACGCTTCGTCGAAGCCAAAGCTTATAACGATTGGTTGGTTGGTTTCAGTCACGCTTGAAAAGCAAGCTGCCATAACAGCTTAACTCAGTCAAATTTTCTAAATTGCACAGGATGTGTGTACTTTATTGCCTTTCACTATCGTTGCAAGGGGAAAAGATCGTATTTTAGGAGAAAGCAGCTGATTTTCGTGTGTTGTCGTCACATGTTATTTTGTTGGCTGATCAGGTTTCCTTGCTCTATTTAGCGGAGTTGAAGTGAAACGCCAGCTTATTGGAGAGTGATTGTTGGGTTCCTGTCGCTGTGATCAGAGAAGCAACCTTGTCCACTGGTAGGATCATATCAACACGTCTTTATATATCAATACCTGATTGCTAGCGCATTTCTTTTGCTCCATTTCAATAAACTTCGTTAAGTATTGTAGGTGTATAGGCTCGTTGGCAAAGTACGCACGAAGTAACTACGAAGTTTAAACAAACATATATGGCAGGGGGGTGGATGTAAGCTGCACGCGAGGTCGGGAAACATGATTTTTAACTCACCTATAGTGCTGAGCTCCTTTATAGGAAATGTTACACAGAGCGCCACTTGTCCATACCGAATTCCGTTCTTCGGATACTTGTACCTTCTTTTCTTAAGCTCCGCGGGAAAGTTCGGTATACTGTGAATTAGCCACACACCCGTTTGGTCGTCGAACATGAAGAGACCTGGAATACGAAAACAAGGTCACAATCCTCCGAAGAATACTATTTATTCCAAAGCTAAAGTAAACCGTTTATGCGGAGAATAGGGTGAGATGTAGTTGCAAAGTGTTTTCTGTTATAACGAATGTTACGGGAACGTCATGCGCCAAAGGGCATTCACAATATTAAAGATAAGACTAAAGCACGAAATACTACAAACCTTTTGAAATAGCCGGCTCCAGTTTTTAGACCCCTTACCGAATGTGAAAAAAGAATTGGTAATTGCGAAACGTGCGGAGGGTTATAAGGAAGCGCAATTCATTGCCGCATGCACACTTTGTTTTTAAAGCAAAGCTTTCTAGCTCTACCAGCCAACGGTTCTTGCGTGGCGTGCGGTACAACAAACCCTTAAAGGCTTAAACTGTTAAAGCAACGGAGGCGGTGGCGGGGGGGAGGGACAGGAGGGCGGAGCGTTTCAGTCTCAGAGCACAGTAGAGATGGCGCCGGGAACTTCCCAGCGTTCCCCGCGCAGGAGTGCCTGCTCGCTGGTGGCGGCGTCAATGGTGCGACTTCGTCGTCTGCTTCAGCGGTGGTTGTTTCGGCACTGTTTCGTTGCAGATTCTCGTCATTTGCGCGGTGGCTTCGCACAGCTTGATTACCTTGTTCGACAGCACCTCCACGGTAACCCGTACCCGACGGAATTGATGATGATAGTTGGGTTTTATTGGCGCAAGGCCGACTATGGGCAAAGAGCGCCAAAAAGAAGTTACTGGATTGTGATGAGACCGTAAATACTACATGTGACTAAAAGACAATAAAGTGGTGCAAAACAAGACAATAGAGATGGCTGGTTTATAGAGCCAGGATGATTACACGTGATATGACAAGAGCTGCAGAAAGTTCACCTCAGCTAGAAACTTAAAAACACGCTGACTAGAAAATATGGGTTACCCGACGGAATTAAGTGGTCGTACGGTACACATACGTTAAAGAACTTTTTACACCCTTTTAGCCAAAAAGGGTGTAGCATATGTAGAAAAAGGGTGTTGGAAGGCCTTTACACCCTTTTTATTGAATCTCGACACCCTTTTCCTAGCTCTACACCCTTTTTCTGTAAAAAAGGGTGTTGTTCAACTTCAACACCCTTGGTTTTTCTTAGGGTGTCGAAATGGTGTGGAAAACGTGATCAGCTGTTCATTGAATGAGGCCATGCTTGGATGCATAATAGCACTGTAACGAACAAGGCATCCCCTCATATACTCGTCTACTCGCAAAAAATCTTCAAAAGCAAAAAAATATTTGCTCGTATGCAATGATCGCTCGTTTCCATATGCAGTGTACCTGATGCTCCAGGTTTACCTTTGCCACGTGAAACACCAGTTTGAACCTTTAAAATTAAAAAAGACTATGGTCGTGTTGTGAAAAGGGTGTTTACCGACTGCAACACGCTTGACTTTCTGTAGGTTGTTGAAACAGTGCGAAACAGGTGTTCAATTGCAAAAAAAGAACAGCGGAGCCGGGGGTCGACCTAGTTTCCTCCGGTGTTGGCACGTTTTGTTATTTTTGCTAAGATTTGCAATGTTCTTGCTAAGCTAGGATGACCGCTGAGGGGTGAGGCCAAGTTTAACCGGATTTTACAAGTCTTCCAGTGTGCCCTGCTCCCCCTCTCCCGGCCAGGGCATCCAAGGGGGAAACAAGCTAGGTCGGCCCCCAGCTATGCTGTTTCTCCAGCCTTGCACCACTATTGCAAGCTGCGCCCATTTTTTTGCCTCTTAGAATCCAAAAAGGACTAGTACCTTTGAAATGGTATAGCAAGAGGTGCGCATACACATACGCCCCTTGTGCTCACACTCTAACAAGCTCGAAAGCCGACTTCACTGTTGTAATACCCTATCTGCGGTGGTGCGTCCTTTACAGGTGCCACAGTTCTTTTTTTTTGCATTTTATTTGCTAACGCCACCGATGCTAACTCGAGCCTAAAGAGCCTCATTGGTAATAAATTATGCCGATTCATATTGCTTTAAACATCGTGAGTTACAAAACACCCTCCGCTTGTAAAGAAAGTTCAGTCCACCCGTGTAAACAGGCACGCAATGCCTCCAACGTTGGAGCTCTCTTCACCTTTTTTCTTAGTTAGGGGTCCTTTCTTACACCCTTTCTCTTACATCCTTTTTCTTTACGCCCTTTTTCTTAGTTTTTGGAGCACCCTTATTTGTAGCTTTACACCCTTCTGGGAAAATGTTTGGTATTTAATAAAATTCTGTAAGTTATGGAATACAAAAACTACCTCATGATTAAAAAGCTTTTGCAAATCCGCGCGTTGATGTGTATATTCTTATAGTAAAATTCATACTTCGAAAATTAGCGCTAAAATATCTATTTTTTGCGACAAGCCCACCGACTCAATCGGGGGGCTTTCCTCTGCTGGATATAAAAGCAAGAACAACACATGTATTACAAAGTATGCACTCCCTTAACTGCTTGCATACCGTTGGTTTTCTGTCTCAATTCAATTGTGTTCCAACTGCAACTTGTGCGTATTGACTGTTTGTGTTGAATGCTGCGCGAACCGCCGATTCAGATTGCCGCTGCGAATGCCATCACCTTAAAAAAAGGTGTGAGAGCTCAACACCGTTTTTTCATCCATACACCCTTTTCTTTTTTTGCCAAAACACGTTTTAAGGGTGTTGAGCTCAAAACCCTTTTTTCATCCTTACACCCTTTTTTTGCCAAAACACATTTTAAGGGTGTTAGCCAGGGGACAAGAGTTTTACACCCTTCTCGGCCAAAAAAGGTGTAAAAAAGTTAAGTGTGATTGGTTTGC
The DNA here is from genome assembly GCF_048455015.1 of Haemaphysalis longicornis. NCBI lineage: Eukaryota > Metazoa > Arthropoda > Arachnida > Ixodida > Ixodidae > Haemaphysalis > Haemaphysalis longicornis. The sequence continues at coordinate 63,268,177 of NW_027526385.1, forward strand.
AGGGCGGCGTATTCCCAAACCATATCCCGTAGAGGCCCAAGCCGACCACACCCCCTAAGCAGGGGCGCAGCCAAAGAGATTAAAAAAATTTGCAATTTTTTAACCTCCGTGGACGCAGCACCGTAACGTCTCTACCTATATGTGCGCGACTTGATGCGAGGTGGATTTTTTCTTTTTTCCCCCTTCCCTCGTTTCGACTCCTTGGCAGGCGGCCGATGGTTTCGCTCCGTGGGCGGGGCTGGCCTGCGGCGCTGGGGAAGCTGACGCACATGTGGTAGAAGCTAACCTTTTGTACCTGAGCCCCTAATCTCTCCGCGCTCTTCTTGCGCACCTGCAAGTTGACGCTGACCTCCGATCGTGTTCCTAAATAAGCGCTCGACTCGGTGCTCGAAGTGCGCGCGCTCGGATGGACGCTTTCACGCGCATGTGGCAATTATACACGGTCCGGAAAGCAAACACCCTCATTGAAAGCACACAGCACACAGAATGGTATACAATTGAGTTGGGTTCTCTTTCACTATATACACAGCTCAAAACACGATTCGGTGCTGCAGGTAAGGATTACAAGAAAGGCAGCCAATTACCCATGACTACATTTACAAACTGTCCTACTCTTGCGAAATATTACAGCTGCATGAGCTGCTACATTTTGGCACTTTCATAAGCACTATTACATTGAATTTCGTTAACATTAACTTCATTGCATTATTCTTTATCAGGAACAGTGCCACTAAGGAAAACATTGACATTTTGTTAACAGCAATGGAAGGTGTGAATCGTTCTTGCAAGGGTGATTGATAAGAAAGACACCAGCTCAAACATTGATAAGAAAGACACCAGCTCAAACGTACACGTTTTACACTCGGTCATGAATTCTGCATAATTTGCACTGCTGGTCATAACAATTTAGGGAAACAATATCGAAAATATATACCAACCAAGGGCTAAGTAATAGTTGGATTGCACAGCAACTGAAGTACTCGAGGAGTTTGATATATGTCTTCTGTACAGGGCTATTGATTACAGTCTCTTCACTGAAGCCACCAGGCCGAGTTTGATATCAGTAATCATGCGTGCTACGACTCACGCTGTTGCCAATGTCGACTAGTTATTTTTAACAATTTGTGCTTCATGCACACAGAGATTTTGCTGCATAAGATACACTATTTATAAATAGACAGCTCCAGCAGGATCCGAATGGCGCTGATGCCCCCCCTGTAATCGGGAAGGCACACCAAATCGTTACCACTTAATTTGGCTCTGTCCATTATTCGACCGTAATCGCCACCAGCTTTTAACTCTAGGTCCCGCCCCTGCGACTAAACAGGAACATGTTAGTCGGGTCCGTGACGATCGCACCGCACTAGAACAATTACCGAGTACGCCCTTGAAAACAGAGTGTACAAATTGGTGTAGCAGCCTGGCCGACTTTCCCGTTCGGTGTACAATGTGAACTGTCTGCAGCGTGCACTGTTTTCAGTGTGAACCGCACTGTCCACAGTGTGAACTGTACATTTAAGTGTGAACTGTGCGTTTTGCTGCCACTGACTGACTTTAATGTGTTCATTTGCGATTAGGACCCCAAGACTGTAACTGTGTTCATTGTGCGAGTTGTGACCTTCCCCTTTTCTCCTCATCCTTGCTCCCCCAGGGCCCCATGGCCTCTTATTTAATGCAGTGTTACACTCACTCAGATACGTATATTATTTTCGCTGGGACTAATGAGTAGTTGCCCGTGAGCTTGAAGTCAGGGTAGTCGCAGCAGAGATAAAGCTAAGTAAAAAAGTTATCTCCTTGGCGCACTATTTTTGCGATAGTGATCTTGGAGTCCAAATAGCGGCAAAAAATTGTCACTTTTAGAGATCCACTGAGGGTATAGATGAGCAGTTTGTGTCTGTTTCCTGCGACACATTTTTAGCTACCACATATATATATTTCTGTAGTGTCTGGCCTTATAATTCACCAGCATTGTGTCACAGCTCGTGCCTCAAATGTCAGCCACACACACGCAAAAAAGTATACAAATGTGTAAACAAGAAATAGCAGGAATAAAAATATAAATAATACAACACAAGTTGCCCGCGGAACGAAACCATCGGCCACCCGCAAAGCAACCGAAACGAGGGGAGGGAAAAAAAGAAAAAATCCACCTCGCATGAAGTCGCGCACATATAGGTAGAGACGTCACGGTGCTGCGTCCAAGGAGGTTAAAAAATTGCAATTTTTTAACCTCATTGGTTGCGCCCCTGCCTAAAGGGTGTGGTCGGCCTGGGCCTCTACGGGATATGGTTTGGGAATACGCTGCAGGGCGCGAAAACAAAATGTACAAACCCCATAGAGACATCTGGCCGCTAGAGGAACGCTACCTTTCGCGCACTGCTTGCCAAGAATGGGACTCTGTTTTCTAAATTGGTGATTACTAATTCGGTTGTGTTTTAAGAGGTATTACAAAAAGTGAAGGTAGCAACAGGTTCTGATAGATAGGAATTATAACGGTTCTCCCAATTCTCAAACTTATGAAACTAACTTGTTTAACTCGGTATAAATGGGAACCACTAAGCTCACATGCCGCATTGCTTCGGTGTCTGCGCTTGTGTCGCGCGGTAATTTAGCCCCAAGCTGGCCATCAGGATGGCTATGTTCTGCAGTCTCACCCTTCGAAACACGCTCCTCTCCATTTTCTCTCTACCGACTCACGGCTGGGATACAACGGCGGTATCCACCACCCTGTTCCGGCCGTGGCTGACGCTGCTGCTGCGTTCGGGATGCCCGCTTACCTCACACTGGCTGGCAAAATATCCAGTTTCACTCTTTGTAGAGCCACGTGAGTGAATTCAATTGACATCGCATGGGAAATTGTTGTGGGTGTCGTTTAAAGCTTTGCTTTCAAACCACCTTCACAGCGTGGATTGGAGCCATTTTTTCTCTGCATTTTGTGAGAACCTGTTCAGCTAAGAGATGCTACATGGTTTATACGACGTTTATATTAGCGTTCATTTCATGAACAGCGATGGGTTACGTTTTGTATAAAATCAAACACTGCCACAAATATCTAAGGACGAAGCTCACATTCATAAATGTTTTGTATGAGCTTACAATTGAAATACTGATGACGTCAAAAAAGGCGCACAAAACTAAGTGAAAATTCTGCTCGTCAAAGTATTAGTTAACAAAATTCGCCCACCTGCCGGCTTGAGTGCAAATGACGTCGAAGAACGATAGCTTTTTTCCTATCGTTCTACGCACCCCTTTTTCCATACTAATGCACAGTCTTCCATTGTGTCTCCCTACTGTCAATTACCGCTTATTTCTTACCCTCGCCATTTATCCCAGATCTTTGAAACCAAATGTTCTCCTTCCGTTCAACTTTCCCTCATGTTCTTACCTTCACCACTCACCCTTGCACTCTGCTCTTTCCGTCTCCCTCATTTGATTTTTCTCCCCATTCTCATATTCCTTCATCTTTCTTGCCCCTCACTGTTGCTTCCTCCATTCGCACATCCATCGCCCCGTTCAACTGATATCAACTGCTCTTTTAACTCGCCTTCTTTCCATGCCCCTCACCAAAGACCACTCTTTGTCCGCTCCCTTCTCCCCTTCCTCCTGTCAGATTGTTACTTTACTCGCTCGCACATCTTCAAAATCTCACCTTCCTAACCCAATTCTGCTTCCCCTGTTTCCTGGTCTGTCTTTCCTACTATCTTTCCTGTTCTCCTACTACCAATATTCTGCCATTCCCCCTACTTTAGTCATTCTATTAAACCGTAGCATTCTTTGTCGGGTACCTCCACATCCAGGACCGTGTAACGCCCTGCATTTCCCCCAAAATGCAGATATCGTGGAAGTTCCACCTGTAATCGTTATAATACCATAAATGGTCATAACTGGTCGCACAAAAATTTCCAAAACTAATAAATAAGAAAAAATATAAAATATTTATGAACAAGGGCGAACCATGTAGCGGCCTGAATTTCCACAATAATGCAGATTTCGCGAAAGTTTCAGTGGAGTCGTAATAACGTGAATGGAAATAATCGCTGGGAAAAATTTTGCAAAACTAGAAATAAGAAAAATATTCAAAATATACTGAAAATGGCAAAACATATAACGCATGGCATTTCCACAATAGTGCAGATTTCGCGCAAATTTCATGGGTAATCGTTATAACAGCTTAAATGGAGGTGATTTGTGGAACAAATTTTTGAAAAACCAAGAAAGAAAAATAATAAGCGATCACGAAAAGCGGTAAAGAGTATAACGCCCTGGATTTGCACAATAATGCAGATTTTGCGAATATTCCAGTTCAATTGGTTATAATAACGTAAATGCAGACAATTGATCGGCCATTGTATAGAAAAACCAAAAAATTTGGCTGTAAAAAACTCACACTCAAGACAAGCGGCATAAGAATGCTACGCATTAGTACATAATTCTCTGGATTTCTGCAGAAATTTTTACTCCAGTCTACCTTCTCCCTCAATCCATATCGTATTTCTTCTTCCCATTTGCCCTCATACCCCTCATTTTCTCTCCACCTCCCCACATCTCCATTCGTTTTCCCTTTCGATTTTACTTCCAACACACTGTTACATTTCTTTCTCGCTCCTCTTGACCGTGGGTTCATGTGACCCAGTCGACCCATGCGTAAGTCGCTGTTTGGTCACCGTTAAATCACCTGTAATTCGTTACTTTTTAAGGACCAATCATTTACTCACCAATTCTTTGTTGGTCAGTAACCCATTTTTTAGTAGGGATACCAACCTCATTAGCTGACATAGAAAGGAGCAATCCAGCCATATTCACAAGGTTGTATGTGATAAAGTCGAGGGTTAGACTGCATACCGTCTCGTCATGCAGTATAATACGACAGAAGAAATGCGGTTCACTGATCAAGTTAAAATATAAGGACGTGTCGGGATCACTACAGCTCCATTCTTAATTGTGAACAAGAGAGATGTAGTGCTCCCGAAATGTCAAGTTTTATTTTTGGCTTCGTCAGTGACTTGCGGTTATTTTTCGGCAGGTATTACGTGCCGTCGTTGTAGTTCAAGGAATTCCTGTGTTGGCTACGACGGCCCGATATTGACTGCAACCACGTGACAGTAGGTAGACGTGTACAAAAAGATATACGCACCTTTCGTGTGTCCGTGATCTTGGCTCGTATTGTTCCCCACCCTGTCATTGTAGACTGCGTAGGTCAAGCCCTGCAGGAGTAAAAGAGGTCAGTTTTAGGCCACCCCTATTTCATGTGTCTGCATCTCTTGCATTTTTTGCATAGCAGCTTCAGAGCTTGTCTTTCGCATTACGTGTAATGAAGTGTGTGCCTAACAGATAGGTTTTTAACCCCCGAGGTCTACTCTGGGAAAACTTGGGGCTGAAATAGGTTTCATTTGCTCTCATTTGTCGACACCAAGCACTATAAATGTTTTACAGGAAAGACACGCTGTCATTCGCACTTGCTTTACAAGACAGAAGCGCTGTTGTAAAATGAAAGTGACCTTAGTAATTAAATTTTTCGGTTTGCCCTTCTGAGCCCTACATGTTCCATTCCAAACAAAAATATCCGTATTCGACGCGAAGTAGCTAAAGATCAAATACAACGTTAAAGAAAGAAGGGCATCAGCGAGGAAGAATTGAACGGCAATCCTGTCTCTGATGTCGACCGCACACGCAGATAATAAATAAATGATAAAAAATAAATAAATAAACAAATAAATAAACAAACAAATAATAAATAAATAAATAAATAAATAAATTTTACCAATCTCAACCGTTTACTTGCGCGCCCAGAAATAGAAAGCTGGAATTCAAGCTAGTGACCCGAAGAACAGCCACCACGACCCAATGTACCATCTTCCTACGGAATAAAAGATATAACATTATTCTCCCTGAACAAATTCTACACACACACGAACATGCATACGACCACGCATCCACGCGCGCACAGGCACATATATATACACACAAACACGAACGCCAAGGCCCGCACGCACGAAAGAAAACGCAAGTAAGCTACCAATGGCTGAAGTCAGTTTTTCTACTACACTCGAATGCGGGTGGCTTCTCTTCGGGTACAAGTTATATAAATTCAAATATATAGTGTAATTAAGATTGCTTGAAGTCCTCCCGCCGTCCAATCTCTCTTCACCGACCAGTCAATCCCCGAATGAGCATCTAGCACGGATCGACGGCTGTCATCACCGGTGCGTTATCGCGCGGCACAAGTCGAATCCTCTGGCTGGTTCACCTTGGACGGTTTCGCCTCTTGATCCCTCTCCAGCGGACTCTGTCTTCCTTCCAATAAACCCCTTTGCAATTGGTGGAGGAGCCGGGGTTTGAGGTGAACCGTCGTACAGCCTGAAACTCCGCAATCGGAAGCTACCAACGCCCGTCACCCCCATGGCCGCTGCCGACCAAGCGCCTCCATAGGTGCCATCGTTCATATGCGCTGGGGCACTCCATCAGAGCGACCCGCCGTTTTTCAGCGGTAAAGGTGACTATCACCTTGAAGATTGGTTGTCTTCTTACGATCGAGTTAGCGCCTACAACAAATGGGACGACGCTACCAAACTGCATAACGTCTTATTTTCTCTCGAAAAGCGCGCGATCTTGTAGTATAACAACAAGGCAGCGACTATCAAGACCTGGTCTGACTTCAAGAACAACTTAACTCGGGACTTTGATCGACCCGCCGTACGGAAACTGTACGCTGAACAACGCCTGCGTACACGGGCGTAACAACCGGGTGAGAACTTCACCAGTTACATTGAAGACGTTGTGGATCTTTGTCGGCGCGTCATCTCGGCCATGTCCGATGCTGACACAATCAAACACATTCTGAAAGGATTGGACGACGACACGTTCCAGATGCTTGTGTCCAAAGACCCTCGATCCGTGCCTGAAGTGATTGGCCTGTGTCAAGGTTTTCAGGAACTGCACCGGCAAAGGGCCTTGGTTCGCCATTCACTGACGACAACAGAATCTCTCTCGAGCCTCACGTTCTCTTCGAACCAATTGCAGCTCGAGGCGAAAATCAAAGAATTTGCCCGTGAGGACGTTGTGGGAAAAGGGACAAGCCGCCGAGACCCGTTCTGATGCCTGGTTTAATAGAACATAACACTGATGATGATTATGATTGCACGCGGGAGTCAAGGTGTCATCTTTTTCTACATCCTCCCCCGCGCGAAAATAGCTACACGTTTCACGGTGCTTTACAGTCCATGGCGAGAAATTATTCCAGTTGACAGGCATCAATAATTCAAGTCCGTTGAAGCAAGCAGATTCGGGTGCCTCGCCGCTTCTGCTTCCACCGATGATAAAGATGCTTCTTGGCGTACCGCGGCGCAGGCCTTCTGATTTGGTGAATCCCAGTTGAACTGGCTCCGTAAAACCTAGTACGCCAACCGATCCTTCCTACGCTGGCTTTGGGTCCACAGATCTTCGTTCGCCAGTCCGCAGTCGCCTTCCTCGCAGAATTGTGCCTTCTCCGTAGCCGCTTGAAACACTTCGAAGACTTCTTTGGCATCACAGCTGCTATCTCTCTTTGTCTTCTCTTTTGCTTTGAGCTGTTACCGACTCGGTACATCATGTCCATCCTGGCCATTTGCATCCTCCGGTGCCGGTTGCGTCGTGAATCTGTTCCCTTGTATGGCAAAACAGTCTTGCGTTTGCTTTTCTTCCATACGGCTCTCTTAACAGGACATGTAGCGTTCGTTGCTTTGGATGTCGGATCACCTGCGGTCAACTCTTCGCCGTAATTTCCTGGCCCCGCATGTCTCATTTCAGTAACTATCACTTCTGTTTCGCCCGCACAGTCAATGTACGTCGGATGGCGCTTGGTGTCTTTTGTGCAGAAATCAAGACGTCTGTTGTCTATTGGTGGTATGTCTTGCCAATTCATCTCTTGTCTACACTGGTCTCTTGGCGTCGTTTGGCTACGAGGGTATTGTTTCCGTTCACAGTTTCCTCATTTTCTCTATCATTCTCTTCTCTGTTTGGGCGCTGTGTGGGCTCGGATCTAATTCGATGTCTAGTGGATATGAGGAGAGCTTTCCGATTAGTTTTAACATCGGTTATCTTCATTTCTAGTTTAACCTTTGCCGATATCACCGTGCCTTCAAAGTCAAATGCTTCAAACATTAGCGATTCAAGGTTCTCAATGTTCACGGTATTTTCCAATTCTCTGTTAATCACAGTCAAGCAATCGTTTTGTTCAGTCAGAGTTTTTAGAAGATCCGTCAACTCACCAATAGGTGCTTGTTCCCCGCGAAGCAAGTCTTCAGCCTTGCCGATCACACCGGTCAGTTGCTTCCGGACGATCAGCCGCCTTTCGTATAGAGCATCCATGGTCCAGTCCAGCGTCACAGACGTCGATAGGGATGAGGATCGGACTCACGGGGCAAAGGTCGGCGCGATCAGTCCGGCAGGTACGCAGCCACGAAGGCGCATCTCATTTGTATCGGCGAAGGTGCAGCACGAATCGTTCCAGCTCGGTTCTTCTTCTTCTTTGGCTGACGTCGAGCTTTATCAACGGGTTCGTGAAAACGGCGGCTTCATTTCTGTTCCCAAGAGGTGAAAAGGCGGTCGAAAGTAAGCTAAAATCCGCTCGGTGTGGCTCACCTCTGGACGTCCCTTGTTCCCTGTTCTCCCGGCGGTTCGTCGCAAGCTCGGAGAACGTCGAGCAACGGGTTTTCGGCACCAAAAATGTGAAGAAAGGGACGACAAGCCGCCAAGACCCGTTCTGATGCGTGGTTTAATGGAACATAACACTGATGATGATTATGATTGCACGCGGGAGTCAAGGTGTCATCTTTTTCTACAGACGTAGCACGTCAGCTGTGGCTCGTGCCGTTTACTGATCAGGCTTCGTCCAGCCTGCCTTCTGCTCTGCAGGCGACCATCCGCGAACAGACTGCCGAGGCCCTACCGCCAGCTAACGTCGCTACCTCAGCGGTCGCACCCCTGGCCGTCCCACAGGTGGTAGCTACAGTCGCGGCACCGCTTACAGCTACAGTGCCTGCAGCTCCAGCAGTCATGAAAATGACGTACGCTGAATGTCTCGCACAGCCAGTGCACCAATCTCTCCGGTCGTTTCGGCCAGCGATACCAGCGGTGGCACCACCCACTTTCCAGCCAGCTCCCCAGTTTCAACCGAACAGACCACCTGCTGTGCCGTACGGGAATCCCTGGCGCACTCCCGACAACCGGCCTATATGTTTTTTGTGCTGCTGCTTCGGTCACGTTGCCCGTACTGGCGCCGTGTCGTTTCATCTCCTCGTGTGCCCCAGACGTCTGCCTACGCCACACGACCACCACATCATAACGTGTCCTCGGGACCACCTCCAACCTCGTTTTCAGCTGACTGTCGGATGTTCGAAGGCCGCCGATCGCCGTCGCCCCGTCGCCGCTCCCTATCCTCCACGCGCCGCCACTCCGCCCCCACTCCAGAGGGAAACTAATTCTCGCAGTTCCTGAGGCACGAAATGCGTACCCGTCGAGATACCGAAGCCCTCACCTACCTCCGCAAAATGTAATTGACGTGTTAATAGGAGACCCTGTGCTGGCGCTTGTTGAAACCGGAGCAGCCGTGCCGGTCATCAGTGCTAAACTATGTCGCTCGCTGAAGAAAGTCACGACGCAACTTCTGGGACTTTCTTTTCAAACTGCAAGAACAGGACATGTTGCACCTTTGCCTCCCTGTACTGCTCGAGTCGTCATTCAAGATATTCTCTACACAATTGAATTCGCCGTCTTGCCCATGTGCTCACATGACGTTATCCTTGGGTGGGACTTTTTGTCGAAGCAGAACGCCGTAATTGACTGCGCCCGCGCCGAAGTCAAATTCTGTTTCCAAAATGACGCTCTGTCCCCAAACGATTCCTCTACTAATAGATAAGAGCTGGCCGTAGACTAAGCCGTGGGTATCCCGCCGCAAACCTCAGTTCTCGTCGTCCTGTCTGGCAGTGCTCTGGCGGATGGACCTGTTTATTTACGCCTTCACACGTTTTCGTTGCTCGCAAGGGATATACCGCGTCCGTTTGCTGTGCTGACACTCCTGTCTGGCCACACAGCGATGTTTGTTTGCAACCAGACGACCCGCCCTTTCAGCTTGCTTCGTGGGGAAACTGTCGGCAATATTGAACCTGTTGACTCGGTCTTCAGCCTCGACGTTTCCGACAACGCACTTTCACAGCAGCTAAATTCGCTCAACGCGATTGATCCCCCCGATACGCCCTCCTCTGACGACATCTTCCAGAAGTCTATCGCTTCCGATTTAGACCCCACGCAAAGCAAAGACCCTGTGGCTCTTCTTAGGAAGTTTCAGTCTTCCTTTGACTGCAAGCAAGCTCCTTTGGGCAGAACATCCACGGTCACCCATCACACTGACACAGGTACCCACATGCCGTTGCGACAGCGACCCTACAGGGTGTCGGCACCGGAACGTGGCGGTATAGTGAGCATTTTGATGACATGCTCTGACGTGGCGTCATCCGACCTTGTCAAAGCCCCTGGTCGTCGTCTGTAGTGCTAATCACGAAAAAAGATGGGTCCTCCGATTTTGCGTTGAATATCGCCGCCTTAACAAGGTCACCCGGAAAGACGTTTATCTGCTGCCTCGAATAGACGACGCCGTCGATTGTTTGCACGGTGCTCAATGCTTCTCCAGCCTTGATTGGCGCTCCGGTTATTGGCAGGTCCCGGTTGCTGAGTCTGATCGACCAAAAACTGCTTTTTGTCACGCCAGACGGCCTATTGGCGGTGAGCGCGAACACGGGCGGCGCTGCGAAGCGCGCTTCCGTGACATCAGCTTAGGGATTCTCGCATTTGTCGTCTACTTCACTCAGGCTCGCTCTCCCTGCTGTTTCTTAGCGATCCGTCGACGTCTGATGCTTGTGCGCGCCAGAATTTGCGTGTGCGTAACTTTTTGTCGTAATAATAGGCTTAAAGTCGCATACACTAGCTTAAGATGTGAGTTAAAGTATTGTTTTCGATACTGCTATGGAAGAAACACTGCCGGCGTCGAGCCGGTCCTGTGCGGAGAGCGAAGATTCGGAGCTAGGCGCCAGCGTCTGTATTAAGTAATCTTTCTAACAAAGGGAATAGCCAGCTGCTAGTGAGTGACAACAGCAAAAATACAAGACCAAAACAAATTGTAAGCCTTCAGGGTGCTGTCGGCTTTGACAGAAGGCATTACGATTCCCGGTAATCATATGCAAGGTAAAACAGTTTTAGCAACCCTGCCGAACGCCCAAAAGTATTGTACCACATCACTTTACGTTGTCATGGCATGACAGTATGCCGACATGCGCTATGGGCTGTAATAACTGTCAGCTGAGTTTCAAATAACCCACTCTGTGTATAGGCTGGTTTTATGGCTTGTAACCAGTATGGAGGTTTATTGAGCAAAACGAGTCACGTCTACGGTAAATATAAAATAACAATATGGTTGTTCACACCTGAAGGGACATTTCGTTACATTTCCCACAGCTTCCCAATATTCGGGTATGAGTTATAGGGAAACTGCACTCAAGAGGATGAGGAGGAAGAGGAGGAGAAGAAAACTTTATTTAACAATGAAATCGAGCTGGTTAGTGGCCCGGGTCCTCAGTCCCGCACAAGAGAGTAAGAGTAATTTTCTTCAATTCATAGAACGCCATCCTGAATAGAATAGGATTTGTTCTTTGCGCCTCGAAGGGTTGGAAACCAATAAAGAGCTGCTTGGAAATATTCATCAGTTTCGATTCTTGTAATATCTGCATCTATATAATTTATTGCTTTAGTTAGCGAGTATATCATGCCTTGAACACCGTAATCATGTTATCATTGTTCGGGTTGAGAGTCAGGTCGTTATGATAACAATGGTTCCGATAGAAACTCGGAGCACAAAAGCCGCCTTCGAGTACTCTGGACAGCGTTGTCTGGGGCACGATCACGGTGGAGTAGCACAAATGTTCTCATTCTATTTGCATGTGAATAAACAGCGCCCGGTGAGAATATGCACCTTATTGCACGCAGCCGTAACGAAAGCCAATTTGTGAAGAAGGGAATGTATGCCATACAACCTGAAGAAAATATCCACACTATATCTTTATGAGCCTCCAATGGTGAAAAATTAGTGAGTTTGGCACAAAAAGAAAAAAAAACATTCATCTGATACAAGTCAACAACAAGGAAAGAAATAGAAGACAGCCGTTTTATTTTCTGCTGTGCAATGTGCGTGTGGGGGCCCGTTGCCTGGTACGTAGCATTAGACTGTTGAGTCTTCATAAGAGCATCTCAAAAACACTGCAGGAAAGCTTACGCATTTCGAATACTTATCGAGGAGCTCTGAGCACTGATCCTCGCGAATAAGCTAGAAAGGGCGAGCTACACACGATCTTCTGACCGATGCTGTGAACAAAGTTGTTCTCTATCTCCTCGCGTGTTGCAAACTTGTCGGAGGTACAGCTTGAAATTATTTAGGTGTGTCAGAAGCTGGGAAAAATAACTGAATTACTAGAAGTACGTTTTTTAATGCACTAAAAATGCAAAGCGGTCGATTTCCAGCACAGGCACTGCTGCCCCCCACAAGCGGAGTGTAGCAGACGACAGCGGCGCGAATCCCTAAGCCGACGTCAGAGCCAGGGGGCGCCACTCAAACATTTCACGGCCAATATGAGTTTAATGTATTACCGTGTGTGCTATGCAACGCGCCCGCCACGTTCGAAAGAATGATGGATAATATCTTGCGTGGTCTCAAATGGCGGAAATGTCTCTGTTACCTAGACGATGTCGTCGTGTTTTTTTTTTCGGATTTCCAGAGTCACCTGACTCGTCTACACCAAATATTGACATGCCTAACTGCTGCAGGGCTTCAACTGAACCTTAAAAAGTGTCGCTTTGTTGCTCGCACATTGACTAATCTCGACCATGTCGTGTCAAAGGATGGCATCCTACCCGATCCCGAAAAGCTACGTGCTCTCGCCGACTTTTACCAAGCCGACGTCAATGAAAGCCCACCGCAGCTTAATTGGGCTGTGCTCGTACTTTCGGTGCTTCGTACGAAATTTCGCGTCTATCATTGCGCCACTAACAAAGCTCCTCGGTGTTGTCAATGGCCTGTCCTCGTGGTCCGAGGAGTGTAGTAGTAGTATGTAGGTGTTTATGGCGCAAGGGCAGCCAAGGCCAAAGAGCGCCAAGATAATATTTAGTGGTCCTTCGCTGTCATTTTAGTGTCTAAAATGTGTATGGTATAAGTATGATCCTAATATAAAAAAGAGCTTAAAATATGGGTGTAAGGGGCCCTGATATTAAAAATATGAAGATGGTCATAACGGTGGAGTAGGGTGACCATGATGGGTGCATAACCCTCGGTTACTCTCTTAATGGTGAGAGATCCGGAAGTTACTTGTGGTACGAGATGAGATTTAAAAAATCGGCTTCAGCGAGATATGATAATACACGTTTGTTCGTGACCACTGGTTCGTCACCTAAAAATAAAGAGAGATGAAGTGCAATTCTGTACTTGTATAAATCAGGGAAGTGTCGCTGTCTCACATCGTTTAAGGATTTGCATTCGATTAATATGTGTAGTACTGAAAGCCGCTCGGCACATCTGCTGCAGACTGGGGGTAATGAACCAGTTAGGAGATATGAATGTGTGCCATGTGTATGGCCTATTCGAAGCCTGCACATGGATGTTTCATTGAGCCTATTTTGTTTGTCTGTCATGTATTTGCCTATCTGTTGTTTTTTTGTGTGTAGTTTATTGTGTATTTGTTCATCCCAGTGTTGTTGCCAGCGTTCGCGGAGGCGTGTTCGTATTACTGGTTTCATGTCCTCTTATGGTACCTGTGAAATTTCGACATCACTGCGCAAAGCGGCCAGCGCAGTATTTTTGTCAGCGATCTCATTTCCTCGTATACCACAGTGCCCTGGAACCCAGCACAATATTATTTTCAGCCCTAGAGCATGTGCCGTCACCATTTCCTGACTGACTCTGTTCATGATAAGATTGCGACGATGCTTTCGTGAGTGTAGTGAGCTGACGACGCTCAGAGAATCTGTAAAAATAATTGATTGCTGTGTTTTTGTTCGTGATGTTCTGTAGTGTTAGAAGAATTCCATGTGCTTCTGCCGTAAAAATTCCAGAATTTACATTCATCCTTTTTACACTGCAAAAGTTAGGGCCATGTGCAGCACATGAAACAGCAGTAGCACTTTGTTGAAAACCAGGAGACGCGGTAAAACTAGCACCGGTTTATTAAGACCTTCGAGCGGGCCATTCGGTCGAGGAAGAAGCTAGCACGAGTCTCGCCCCTCGTGAAGCAGTGATTTGTCCCTTCTTCCTTCTCGTCGTCTTCTTATCGTCTCAAACATCGCTTTTTGTAACAGGCTCCGGGCCGGCCAAATAAAATAAATCAGGTTGGTTAGCTTCTTCAATCTTCAATGCTTGGAGTGTACGCATCTGAGGCCTCAAGACGATAAAGAAGTTGAATCGGTCGGCGCAAAGTGGTTCCGGCCGATGTACGCACTTCACATGAACGAACGTTTCTGTCTCTACTTTGGAAAAGCTGAGTCACTCGACCCAGCTTCCACATTTGGCGAGGCGCGTTCCTCTCTCCAATAAGGACAACGTCTCTGAGATGTATAGAATATGTAACTCTCCTTGGACTCATGTGCGCGGAACGTAGTTCATGCAGGTATTCGTGTCGTCATCTGGCCCAGAGTCTTTCGAGTAGTTGCTCTCGGTGTTTCCATATCCCACAAAGTTTCTCGGCAGAAGAAGTTTCAGGGGCTGAATTGGGGCACGAACTTTCTTGGGGCAACATTGTTAGACGCTGCCCAATGAGGAAGTGCCCTGGAGTCAGCGGATTAGGTTCCTAGGGTTCTGAATAGACGTACGTGAGGGGCCTTGAATTCACTATTGCTTCTACTTGAGTTAGAATGGTTGCAAGTTCCTCGAAATCCAGGCTGTTCTTTCCGATTGTTTTCTTTACGGTTGTCTTGATTGTCCAAATTAATCGTTCCCAAAACCCTCCCCACCAGGGGGCTTGTTGAACAATAAATTTCCAGTAGATGCAGTTGTCCTAAAATATCCCTGAATTTCATCTCCTTTCATGAGTGCCCATAGCCGCTTAATTTCTTTAGAAGCACTTTTGAAAGTCTTCCCATTGTCGGAATATATGATCCTACAGAGGCCTCGCCGAGCAACAAATCGCCGGAACGCGAGGAGGAACTGTTGCGGTGACAAGTCACTCACAAGTTCAAGATGAACAGCTCGGACGACTGCGCAGGTAAAAACCAGTATATAGGACTTCTCTATCATTCCGTTCCGCTTGTGCAGTAGAGGTCCGGGAAAGTCTATGCCCGTTACCTCAAGAGGGGGAGATGGCACAGTTCTGTTGGCTGGCAGGGGCGCAACTGGCTCGCAATAAGGCTTGGCAGAGTATCGTTGGCAGACTGTACATTCGTGAATGACCTTCTTCACTACTTGCCTGGCCCTGATGATCAAAAAAACTCCTCGCAGTTCGGCAAGCACAAGGCTGACACCCGCGTGTAAAAGCCTGCGGTGTTCCTTGATTACCAAGAGTCTTGTGAATGGGCCTGTAGCAGGTAGCAAAACTGGGTGCTTAGAGCTTTCTCTTAGATTACTGAACTGAAGTCACCCACCTACCCTCACTATTCCTTCCTCATCGAAATAAGGGTCGAAGCGTTTAACGACGAAGTCATTACAGTGACAGTTGATCCAAACGCGCCTTGTTGAGTCTGCCGGATCGAATACAATTCAGCTGCTTGTGTCTCACTCGTTTGGAGGTTTCCAGCACGTTTACACATAGAATTCTTGCAGTTATCAATGAACCTCTTCAGCCAAGCGGTTACTCGTACGAGACGGTTGTATGAGCTGTATGATTTGATATCTGTAACCGCACACAGGAGAAGTAGGTTGGTTGAAGGCAACGTACTTTATTCGTCTGGGCTGTCGATATCTTCGTAGTGGTCAAAATCCGGGATGTCGTTGATGTCGGGTGCCGCCGACGCAAGAAAGTGCGGTACATTCCACCAAAGTGAGCTTTCTAAAAGTTATTGTGCAGTGATTCCCCTGGAGAGTAAATCCACTAGATTTTGCTCCCCAGGACGATGTTTCCAGGCATTGACGTCTGTCAGCGCAGCGACTGTATTTCGGCGACTCTATTTGCGACAAAGGGTTTCCATTTCTTCGTTGAGTTTTTTATCCAATGGAGCGCAATCGTAGAGTCAGTCCACATGACGGTGTCCATGCCTTCTATGCCCAAAGCCTTTTTAAGTGACTTTGCAAGTCTAGCTGCTACAAGGGCTCCCATCAGTTCTAAGCGTGGCAAGGTCAACTTCCGCAATGGTGCCACATTTGACTTGGCGAGGAGCACCTGGATAGTTGGTGGCCTCGTTCCTTTTTGAGTTTTCAAATGCAGCACTGTTCCGTAAGCTACCGGACTTGCATCGCTGAATGCATGAATCGCTGTGTTGACACGCCTGTCATCCGGGGAACAACCGAAGTATCTTGGGAACGAAAACTTTGCAATATATTTTAGTCCCTCCGTCCACACTATCCAATCTTTAAGCAAGCACTCAGGTAGAGGCTCGTCCCAGGAGTACTTCTGCATCCATAACTTCTGTATTAGTAGCTTAGTTGGGAGTATGAAAGGGGCTAGAAGACCGAAAGGGTCATATATCTGGGAGGCGAAGATTAGGATTTCTCTTTTGGTTCTTTTAGGTTCTTCCTGTTGGTTGAGCATGTGCTGTAGGGGTGGTTTTAGAGTGTCCGCCCTGGTGTTCCAGACCAGACCAAGGATCTTCTTTTCTTCACCTGCGTCGAACTTGAGGGGATCACTCTCGCTGTAACTATCTCGCAAACGTCTGCTGTTGGTAGTCCATTTCGTCAAGCACATTCCCGCATCTTGTAAAATGTGGAAGCAATCGTTCACAAGTGTCCTTGCCTCCTCGTAATTGCTGGCTCCGATTACGAGGTCATCAACGTAAAAGTGATCCTTCAAACGAGGAGCGATCTTCGGGTACTGATTTTCCACCTGACGGAAATGGTGTCTTAGTGTTGCTGCGAGAAGAAAGGGACTACTCGATGCACCGAAGGGAACTCTGGTCATTCTGTACTCCTCTATGTTTGACGAGTTTTCTTCATATCAGAGGAAGCGGAATGTATCGCGATCTCTCTTCACCAAGGAAACCTGTAGAAAAGCTTTCTCTATATCTGCAGAAATTCCCGTTCGATAGCTGCGGAATTTAAGGAGTAAGTGAAGAATATTCGGATTCAAGTTAGGTCCCACCCACAAAACGTCGTTTAGAGACGGATATCCAGGAGCGTGAGAAGACGCATCAAAGACAATGCGCACCTTGGTTGTCCATCTTTCTCGTTTTACCACATCACGGTGGGGCATATAGTAAACAGGTCCTTGGATGGTGTCCGAGGTAACTTTCTCTGCAAAGTCATTGTGAAAGTAACTTCGAATGGTCAGGTCGTATTCGTTTTGAAACTCTGGTTCTCGTCTTAGCTTGCGCTGTAAAGTCTCAAGCCTTCGACACGCCACACCTCTGTTATCTCTGAGCTCATGATGATTCGGGCGCCAGGGCAATTCGACATGGTAGCGCCCACTGCGCTTAAAAGTTGTTTCAGCTAAGGCCTTTAAGACGTCGTGGTCGTCTTCGGAAAGCTCTGCCTTATCACTTAGTCTGAGGTACTCAAGTTCCCAAAACGCCTTCATCTGCTCGGATATACACTCTTCACTTGCCACGTGAAAACTGTTAACCTCTTGTGAACCGATGATCGGCGAAGTAACTGTAGCATCTCCATGTACCGTCCACCCGAAGACTATTTTCACCGCAGTGAGATTTCCGTTGAGGCGTTGAATGTCCCCTGTCACCCGTTTCCAATAAAGTCCGCTCCGATAAGCAGGCTGATGCCTGGTTCTGTCTGAGTTTCAAAGCAGGACAAGTCGGCGAAGGGCATTGCGTTGGCATCAAGTTCCTGTAGGATTGATTGTTCTGTCAACCGAGACAAGTCATTACATATCTCGGGAACTTCAATGGCATCTATCTCAAACCCGTGGTTGTAGTACTGACTGTATAGGGTAAGCTGTACTCTTTTGTACCGCTGGCGATGAAACGATGAGTTCCCAAAGCCAGAAATCGTCATCTGCTCCTTGGCGAGTTCCTTTGGTCGCAGTTTCTTAGACAGCGTTTCCATTATGAAGCTACGCTGACTACCCCCGTCCAGCAGCAGTCTCACCAGATGTTTAGTAGCTGTTCCCTTGGCCCACACCCGTGCCGTTTGGAGAAGAGCAGTTCTCTGAAGAGTCACAGACTCAGTCGCCGAACTCGACACCGTCGTCGGTTTTTCCGGTGCTCGGCGTATCCAGTTTGGGTCGCACAAAGGAGTGATGTGGAGCCCCTGGCAATTGCGACATGAGAGTCTCCTTGCATGCTTGCATTCCTTGGCACGGTGAAGGGGCTCCGCGCATCGAAAGCAGCATCCTTGTTGTTGCAACTGCGCTTTCTTTCCCTCTAACGTTAGTTGAGCTGCACAGTCCTCTGTGATGTGGTCGCTGGAATCACAGAAAACACAGCCGTTGCGGGAAGACCGTACAGTAAGCATAGAAGCAGAACCTTGAAAATGATCCTTGACTTGCCTACGGACTGGCTGTGTCTTAATTGGCGGGTCTATTGGTGATCCACTCATGACCAAGGTGCTCTCACGACTCCGTACTTCAAGGTGCAGCAGATCCAGTAGCGCTGATACTTCATCAGGCCGTTCACCTCCCGTTCCTCGTGTTGACGTCTCTTTTAAAGTCAGTTGATTGAATTTCAGTACGAGCTCACGGGGCAACGTCTGCAGTAGCGAAGTCTTCAACATTACTCCGTAGGCCGCGACATCCACACCGAGATTCATCAATGATCTCACGTGGGTATGTATCTGTTCATGGAGCGTCTGAAGGTCCTTCAGGTCGTCGCAGGAGGTCCCTCTAGGCAGGTTCAGCAATTTGCTCATGTGCTCGTTTATTATAAGTGTTTTATCTTCATAACGCTGCTGCAGCAATTCTATGGCTGTAGGGTAGCTCTCATTGGTTGTTGATAAGCCGCTTATCATGCCTTCCGCTTTTCCCTTTAGGTAGCTGCGCAGGTACTCAAATTTGTCCACATTGTCAAGCGATAGATTTTTATGTATTGTAAATTCGAATTGGTGCCAAAATTCTGGCCAGCGAATAAATTCTCCATCGAAAGGCTGTATGTCGTGCTTCGGCAGTCGAACCTGGACTCTTTCGCGGGATGGAGTGACCTCCTGACCTGTACTAATCGCCGAAGGGCACGTGGCCGCAAGTTTTCTCTTCGAGCGATAGATTATGCGATCGATTGAGTCGTGGTAATGTTCTGCTGTGGCAAATTCCTCATCTAGCTCCTCATCTGGTACATGCTGCTCTATCTCTTTGCCCAGGTCGGCTAATACAGTCTTCTTCTGTTTGAGCATGTTGAGGTGTTCATTTAGCTCACCGATAGGTAGTGGGTTACCATCCAGCAGTGATTTCATCTCGTTAATGATCTTTGTCGTTGATGCGCGGTACGTCCCACGTTTCCGTTTCAAACGGTCCAGGGTGAGGCGCGGTACGGTGATGTAGCTCTGTCGATGCACTCTGTCGCTCTGTTGATTCGATGCGCTGCTCGAGGTCCGGGGTGCTCTTTGAAATAGCCTTGCCTCATCGTTAGGGGTCTTCAACTGTGTAAACCTTGCATCCTGGTCACGGCACCAAATTGTTGAAGACCAGGAAGCAGACGTGGTTAAAGGAGCACCGGTAAATGACCTTTGAGCGGGTGATTCCGTAAAGGAAGATGATGTGACGAGCCTCGCTGCCCGTGCTGCTGCTGGGCTCACTTCTTCTACCTCGTCTTCCTTCCAACCAGATCACATTTTATAACACACTTTTCGAGCCATCTGTAGAGAAAGCATTGTACTGGTGGTACTTGTCCTGTATGTGTAGAAAATGTTGTACAATTAGCTCTCTTGGTGCATTCCTCTTGAGGATTTCTCTAAAGGAAAAGTCGCAGGCAAATGATGACACATCCCAGGGTGCGGTGAGGTCTGTTACACTGGTGTCATAGAGTTCATTGAAGGATATCCCTAGTTTTTCAGCTTGTCTTCTCACTCGCAAAGCGAAAGGCGGAGAAAGTGAAGGACGGTTTGAAAACAGGCTCATAGTGGATGTGTCTTTGATAATAGTGTACATGGATTCCTTATATTTGAAGACATCTTAAGAGCATACGTTAGGGCCGTAAACATGCGCTGGTAC
Source organism: Haemaphysalis longicornis (assembly GCF_048455015.1). Lineage (NCBI taxonomy): Eukaryota > Metazoa > Arthropoda > Arachnida > Ixodida > Ixodidae > Haemaphysalis > Haemaphysalis longicornis. The sequence goes on from NW_027526385.1 coordinate 63,288,489, forward strand.
TCCAAACACCACCGGTCACACCCTACATACAAACTCTCAGCGGGGCTTGAACGGAAAGCGCTAGACGCAAGACGGAGCCCGAGGTGTAGAACTGGGTCTAACATTTTAAAGCATTTTTGCTGGCTCAGCCATATACCACGCTTCTATAATCCATGCGGGACCTAACCAAGCTGGTAAAGAGATGCAAGAGGCACTCCTTATCTGCACCATAGGACTGATGAGACAGGACTTTCAGTATGTTTAATGTTTTTAAGCATTTTAGTTTGGTCTTTAAATGTGATATAAACGTCAGTCTTTCATCAAGAACAAGGCCCAGAAACTTGTGTTCTTTTGTGACAGCTAGTGGTAGTCCATTTAAAGTAAAGTCAGGTTCAAGACAGAGCCCACAACGTTTTGAGAACAGGATACAGGTACTTTTTTGTGGGTTTAATGTAGAGCCATTCTCTTCAGCCCATTTAGAGAGTTTATTTATACCTAGTTGAATCAGCCTTTCACACATTGAGAGGTTGCACGACTTGTAACTAATCTGTACATCGTCAACGTACATGGAGCATGATATTGAAGGTGGTAACGACTTTCTGAGCATGCTCATTTTGATAATAAATAAAGTACAGCTCAATACACCACCCTAAGAAACCCCATTTTTTTGTACAGACACTCTGGAGAGTGCCGTCCCAACCCTTACACGAAATGTCCGTTCTGACAAGTATCCTTCTATTGTGTCAAGCATATTTCCTGATATACCAATAGATTTGAGGTCACGAAGATTGCCGTAGGGCAAAGTAGTATGGTATGCCTTCTCAAGGTCAAAAAATACAGAGGGACTATTGTTTATGTATGAAGGCATCTTTAACATGTGACTCAAACGCTACCAGCTGGTCTGTTGTGCATCTACCTGACCGAAATCCTCCCTGGCAGTTTTCCAGGATGCCAATATTATGTCAGACTTCTATTTATCATTTTATCAGATACCTTACTTAGACAACTGTTGAGGGAAATTGGCCGGTAGCTTGTTCGGAGCGAGGCATCTTTCCCTTCCTTTAGTATAGCCACTACAAATGCATCTCTCCAAGAGGTAGGGAAGCATCCTGCTAGCCATATTTTGTTGTAAAGATAAATGAGTGTTTCGAGGGTGTCTGGGTGAAGATTTTGGATCATGGTGTACGTGATGCTGTCTGGCCCAGGTGAAGAAGCCTTACACGTGCCGAGAGCAAACATCAGCTCCTGCATAGTGAGTTCAGAGTTGTACCGCTCTTCTGATTATCTGTTATCCCGAATCGGCCTGCATTCGACAGATTTCTTGTATTGGATGAAGGTATTTGTGTAATTCGCAGAGCTCTATATGTATTCAAAATGTTGTGCAATTGTATTTGCTTTATCTAAAAGTATGTCACCAATAGCACACACCAAAGGTACATTGTGCGTTTTCTGTCCTTTGAACTCTCGAATTCTATTCCATACTTTCCGCGCATCTGTATACATACTTATTGAAGTTAAAAAAGACCGCCGGCTATCCCTTTTGGCCTGCCGGCGAGTGCGCTTACCCAGTGCCTTTGATCGCTTGAAGGCTATTAAGTTTTCAGCCGTTGGATATCTGCGTAAGACACCCCACGCCTTATTTTTGCCTTTCGCGCAAGTCTGCATTCCTCATTCCACCAAGGCCTCCGAAGATTACGAGTACCGCTCGAGCTCTGCGGAATGGCGCTTTCGGCAGACTCAAGAATATGGGATGTGAGGAAGCTACAAGATTCATCAATGCCTAAATGTAGGGGAGTTTTGATTTCTCCCTAAACTTTCCCCAGACGGCATCACATTCTCTGAATTTTTTATGTGGAATTGAACTGTGGGGGCCAGATTCTAGACATCGTAGGGTGACTGGGAAGTGGTCACTTCCGTATGGGTTAGTATCAGTCCCTATTCAACAAGCGGAAAAAGAATAGTAGAGCCTGTAGCCAGATCGATGTGCGAGTATGTGTGGTGATTTGTACTGTAATATGTGGGCTGTTTTATATTGAATTGGCAGGCTCCGGATGGTAAAAATAACTTTTCCAGCAAGCGACCTCGGGCATCCATGCATTCCGACCCCCAGAGTTCACAGTGAGCATTAAGGTCGCCTACTAGTAGAAAAGTTTCCGGAAGCTCACCAATGAGGGATTCTAATTCTGATCTTGACAGGTGATAGTCAGGAGTAATGTATAAGCAGCAGACTGTAACTGACCTATTAAAAATTATTGCCCGGACCGCCACTGCCTCGAGGGGAGTAAGTAGCTGAAGAGATTGGCAGGGAACAGATTTGTGCACGACAATTGCTACACCACCAGACGAGTGAGTGCAACTGTCTGTCTTTCCTGAATACCGCGTATTGAGTGAGGAAGTAGGTTTGTGTGGGTTTTCAATGTGTTTCTTGTAGGCACATGATATTTGGCTGGTGTTTGTGCGGAATTTCATAGACGTCATCGAAGTTTCTCATTAGGCCCATACAGTTCCATTAGACAATGTTGTGAACTGCCATAAAAGTCCACAAAGAAAATTGATGCTGCTAGTAGAGTAGTTCCATTATTCAAGGGTTCTTTTATGTGTGGATTACATGTTCTTTGTAGGAGCTGTTACCCTGGGTAGTGGCTTTTTTTGGTGCTCGACAGACTGCCGTTTCTCCTTGGACGTCTGTGATGCCCGTGAGGATGGTGTTACATCCATTTCATTATCTGATACCCTTGGAGTTGCCATTTGGTCACGTTCCTTCGGACGGGCGCCCCGAGGGACGCTTGGTGGCCTTGGCCCATGTGCAGGCCGCGGCGGGGCGGATGACGAAGCGGCAGCCCCTGCTCGCATGTCAGAGTTCGCAGTACCCCCAGAGCCACAGAGGGGCATTGGAACAGGCACAGGAGAGGCGACACCACCTCGGAGCGTGTTTGTCGCCACTGTGACTGCGAAGTCCGCAGGCACTGTGGTGGCGTTGGCGGCCATGGGCAGCACGGTGGGGGGCGGTGGTGGGACCAGGTCAGTGGTGCTGTACTGGGTTCCCACCGAAACCTGACGCCGCCTCACCCCCCGGCGAGCAGCGTCGGCGTAGCTTCCTGAAGGAAGCATCGCGTGTCTTTTCCGAGCCTCTGGGTATGAGATGTTTTCAGTTACTTTGATATTTATTATTTCCTTCTCGTCTTTCAATTTCTGACACGACCGAGAGTAAGCGGCGTGAGGCCCATCACAGTTACAACATTTCAGCTGTGCTGTGTGGCAATCGTCCGTCTTGTGATCGTGCTCTGAGCATTTTGCACATCTTTCTTGGCCTCGACAGTTGTTAATACAATGCCCGTACCGTTGACACTTAAAGCAGCGTCGCGGATTTGGGTGTATGGTCTCGTCTGGCAGTGGAGGAAACCTGCTTTTACGGACTCTGGCAGGGTGCTACTGTCAAACGTCAGGATTATATGTTTGGTTCTTATCTCTTTTCTATCGCGCCTCATTGTGATACGTCTGACTGCCGTAACACCTTGCTCACGCAGGCATTCGAGGATATCAGCATCACTTTCATTAAGGTAGGTCGACACCTTCAAAAACGCATTTTTTGAAAAAAATGACTTTTTTTAAATTTTGCAATTTCAACATCTTTGTCTATTGAAGAATATTTAGAAAAAAAATTGTGCTGTTATCTTAATCGGTTCAAAAGTTATGACCATTTTTCAACCCCGGCGAGACGCATCCGAAACCGAAACTGAAGGTTTCCGATTACGCAGTATCTGCCATGTCGTCCTAAATGTTTCTTCGTATATACGTAACATAATGCCAATTTATTTAGCTACATTCTAAGCTTTTGGACACATTTCGGGATATTGTACATTTGATTTATTTCAAAATTTTCACTAAGGGGCAATGGGTGGCACACTCGTGTTCACGTTGCGCGCATTTGCATTGCCTTGCGTTCGTGTCTGGTTGTCCGTGCTTTTTCGTATGCCGTTTTAACCTCACGGATTTAGTTCTAGCCTCGCAAGGAGACCATTATAGTACTTTATAGTCTGCAGTTACAGTTATAGTACGAGGACGGCGTGCCTGACCCGTGACTGTCACCCTAAGACGAAGGCTGCATGTGAGTCAACTGTAAGACACGAAACAGGCAAAAAAAATGTGTGCGCCTCAGCTCGGCCAAACGGAGATCGTGCCGGTTACAAGGAGGGTGCAAGCTATCAGCCTGGTGGATTTTAGGCGCATTGACTGTTTCTTATAATACGTACAATAGGTCTGAACCTTCAAAGCCATTTTTCTCAACACTTGATTTTTTGCAACCATTAGTTACGCGAACAGTGATAACTTTGCTTCTAGAAATTATTTTCTTACGAAACTTTGTGTACTGTTTATTTATATATAGAGCTATGCATTCAAGCAGAATGACTGAAAACTATTGGTAACTTTTTATATTATGGCCAGTTGTGTGAAACCCATACAAGCCGGATATCAAATTTTTGAGTCTTGTTATGATTACGCAACTTAGCTTAAAGATGTGATATTCGTGGAGGTCAGTTGCACAGGTTATTGTCTTCATTATGTTCCTGCCAAGTCGTGGTTGAATCGAACCAACCATTTTGTACTTATGACTGTTCGCGCAACATGCATATTTTGGCGCATTTTAATTTATATAAATTTTTTGTTCGACATTTTTAGCAATTTTATCTATCTAAAGTTTCTAACTGTATAAGCTTTACAAGCCAAAAATATAATTGTAACGTTTGGGCTACACCTGTTAATTTTTTTTTTCGAAGGTGTCGACCTACCTTAAGAAGTTCAACTGACGAGATAACTCCTTGGCAGCTATTGAGAGTACGGTGGGGTGTCACAGTGCTCGGTAGATCTCCAATGCTTGTTTGCTTTAGTAAGTTAGAAGACTGTTCCTTACTCTTGACTTCAATCAGCATGTCACCAGAGGTTAGCTTTTTTGCCTCGTAGTTTTTTCCAACAACACTTTCGATAAATTTTGCGATCAGGAACACGGACTTGGTGGTGATTGGTGATTCTTTGTCAACTGATTGCATGACCAAAAAACATGGGAAGTTCTCCGGGTTTGCGAAAGCAAGGTTTGAAACTGGCTTGAAGATGGCTTCGGTGCGGGTCCTCTACGGGGTCCGATCAGGTTTAGAACAGGGTTTAGAAAATACCATGCGAAATAGTATAGAGCAGGGAACAGGGGTGCTTTTTTCTCTAGCCTTACCCTGATAACTAGAGAGGTCCCGGAGCTGCCCGCCCGCTAAACGGACAGGGAGCCCATCGGCCGGTGCTTGACCAAGGCTCCGACGGCCACCGTTAGAGACTTCTATCCCTCCGCCTTTCGACTCATTGCCACGGTTGGTCACAGCGTGAGGGTGGGGTCTCGGGGTCCGCGGTGTCTCCAGTACCGTCACCAAGATTGCTCAAGGTGCCCCGTGCGGGGCTCCAAGGAGTGCATCAAGCGTTTACAACCTTGCGGCGTCTGTTGATGTCGCCACCCATACTGCGGCACTGCGATCCGAACGCCCCTACTGAAGTCCATACTGATGCCATCGGCGCAGGTCTCGGTGCGGTGCTCGCTCAAAGCAAGCCTAACTACGAAGAGTACGTCATCGCGTACGCTAGCCGGACTCTTACCAAAGCTGAACAAAACTATTCGGTTACCGCGAAAGAATGTCTTGCCATCGCCTGGGTTCTTTCCAAATTTAGATTCTATCTCTACGGCCACCCTATTGACGTAGTAACCAACCAACACTCGCCGTGCCGGCTGTCGTCCCTCAAAGACCCTGTGGGACGTCTTGCACGTTGGGCGCTCCGCCTGCAGGAGTATGATATTCGAGTTGTTTATAGATCCGGCCGCACGCACTCTGATGCGGATGAGCTGTCTCAATCTCCGCTGCCTGGTAACCCGGAACGTCTTGCGGGAACCGATACTCTCGTAGCGTCATTGACCTTCACCGACATAGCGCAGTGATCCATGGATTAGGAAGATCGTCGAGTCTTTCTCAACTACACCGACTCCTACGCGGCCCAGGGCTCTTCGACGCCAAGCTGCCCCCTTTGCCACACGGGGTGACAACCTTCTCTATCGCCGCAATTGTATGCTCGATGGTCGGAAGTGGCTTCTTGTGATTCCACGAAGTTTACGTGTGAATGTATGCGCTGCTTACCATGCTGATCCGCAAACCGCTCACGCTGGACTTAATAAAACGTACACTCGCCCCCGCCAATGATACTATTGGCGTGGAATGTGCAGCTTCGTGCGCCAATACATTCGTGCCTGCACTGACTGTTAGCGCCGCAAGATGCCTGCACCACAACCAGCCGGCCCTCTGCAGCCTTTGTCATGTCCTCTTCGGCCTTACGATCGTGTCGGCATCGACCTGTACAGCCCCTTGCCTTGCACTCCTTCTGACAACCGACGGATTATTGTTGCGGTCGACTACCTAACACGCTACGCCGAAACCGCACCGCTGCCAGCCGCTACGGCGCGTGACGTTTCTAAGTTCGTCTTGCGCTCCTTCGTCTTGCGGCATGGTCCACCCCGCGAATTACTCAGCGACAGAGGGCGCGTATTCCTCTCTGAGGTTGTAGAATCCCTCCTCGCTCAATGCAGAATTGTTCATCGCACTAGGTCCGCATACCACCCACAGACAAACGGCCTTATCGAGAGATTCAACCGCACACTCGGAGACATGCTCACCATGATCGTCACTACTGATCATTTAAATTGGGATGTGGTGCTACCTTTTGTAACGTTTGCTCACAACACCGCTGCACAGACCACTACTAGCTTTTCACTTTTTTTCCTTCTCTATGGACGCGAGCAGTCTTGCACAATGGACGCATTACTGCCCTACAGCCCTGATTCTTCTGAGGGCCACCCTATTTCTGACATAACCCGACAGGCCGAAGAATGCCGGCAGCTCGCCCGCTCACTGACAACAAATGACCAGGGTCGGCAGAAGCATCTTCACGACAACGACCACGCCTCATCTTCCTTTCATGCTGGCGACCTTGTGTGGCTGTGGGTCCCCGCTAAAACACCGGGTCTATCCTCCAAACTGCTCGCGAAATATCACGGCCCCTACCTCGTACTCAAGTTTACTTCTCCTGTGAACTACACAGTTGAACCACTGACGCCCTCTACAGACCTTCACTGTCGTGGCAGCGAAACCGTCCACGTCAGTCGCTTGAAGCCCTACTACGACTCCGCAGTCGTTTCGTCGCCTTAAGTGGCCAGGATGGCTCCTGCTTCAGCGGGGGCAATTGCAATGAAGATTGCTTGAAGTGCCCTCACCGTCCAATCTCTCTTCACCAGCCAGTCAATCCCCGAATGAGCATGTAGCACAGATCGACAGCTGTCATCACCGGTGCGTGATCGCGCGGCACGAGACGAATCCTCTGGCTGGTTCACCTTGGACGGTTTTGACTCCTCATCCCTCTCCAGCGGACTCTGTCTTCCTTCCAACAAACTCCTTTGCATATATAGTAGTTGATATTTCGTACGCTAACATCACACAAGGCCTTTCTACTGGAGAAACAACATGTTCAAGCAAAATCCGACGTGAATTCTACGCGGCCGCCCTTATTGACGTGACCTACTCACTGACGAACAGCTTTAGTACACCTTTAAGGCTCTCCTGGGATATATGGTGAAACGCGTGCTAGTGGCTGTCCTACCCTTGGCACAGCCAACTCAGAACAAGAAACGCGTGTGGAGTTAGGCCTATGACCTATGTCATACGTACCTTCCACCTCGAAAAAACACTTTCCAGTGATTCTCCAATATTTGACTCAGAGCTCTCTCCGAGCACCGGATGCGTGCTGTCCTATCCTGGGTGCAGCCAACTAAAAAAAAAGAACTGCTTCGCATAACCTACGCCAGTGACTCTGTGATATACCCCCGTTGCCTCAGGAAAGCCCCTAAAATACATCCCGGCTACAATTCAACAATAAAACAATCTCATCGAAGTAATTGGCGCGTCTGGTTCGCCGGGTAGCTCGATATTCTTTAGGAGTGCGGGATGAGGTATAACCTGGTTTATACGACTACGATCGTGGAGTTTTGGGGCCCAAGAAGTGTGACGTCACAACAAAAACCGGCTGCTTGGAGTTTCACTGAGAGTGACTCTCCCGCTTTTTTCCCTGTTACCAGCTGCGATGTGGACGTGGTCGTATTCTAAGAGAGTGCCCCCGTGCTGGTCTGCATTCTTCCATTTGTTCAATACCGGCGAACTTCTTAGAGTGCCATGGCTCTGCGAGTTTTAAATGGTTTCCGACTCCTCTGCCTCTAAACAGAAACGGCCGTGGATTTGTCAAGGAACCTCCTATCGTCACGAGAAAACAAGAGATGAAACCGAACACACACACACACAAAAAAAAGCACGAGGCATTTAACGTGTTAAGTACAAAGAAAAAGCTTTGCGAAATGGGGCCCTGGGAAAGGAGTCGTAATAGAGGACGCATTAACAAATAAATTGAGCCCCTTGGCCAGGCGTTTGTCACCACCGCTCGGTAGCCAACTTTGTCAACTGTTAATTTTACAGGTAGTGTTCTGCTGTACAGCATTGTGCAGAAAAAAGTCAATCAACCCAAACACATCTGATAAGCAATGCGCTGGTTTGGCTTAAACGACTTTTCATTCTCCAAGCTCATTCATATTTTCGCGCCACTTTAAACAATACCCTGTTCTGCATATTGACGGAAAAAAATTGTTGTATTAAACGTTCATGTGCACTTGTGTTACTGCTAATAAACGTGCGCTAATGCAGCTTCATTGCCATTTTAAATGCAAGCCTTAATAAAAAAGATTGTGCATATTCAGCGTTCTGCTGTATACTGCAGGTGAAATGCAATGTAACATGTAGCAAACAGATAAATGATGCACCTAAACTGCATCTAAGCAATTGCCGAGGCATACCACGTAGAACGACTGCGTTTCGTTGAAGTTCGTGCCGTCAAATCAGGGAGGACGCACACACCCAGACGCCTGCATGTTGAGCGTCTTTTCACACGAATTCTAAAGCACGCGCGCGTCGAGTTTTCCGAAACTAGACGTAATAAAACAACAAAAAGGCATTTGTCAATCCCTAAGCCTTCAGCCTAGACTCGGCCCAAATACAAGAGTCATGTCGCTACGAAGGGTTTGGTAACTGTACGGAATATTATACACCCGTCGTTTTCTGCATGGACGACTCGCCGCACAGGGGTGCAGCTGAATATTTAGGTGTAGGAAGTAACGAAGGCCGACTCTACTAGGTTTCGCATGGTAAACCAATAGGTGGCGCTATAAGAAGCCACGTTAAGAAATCCGATGACCTTCGTTGTTTGCGCTGCCTCACAGTATCTTCCGATGACCAGTAGTGCAAAAGGTGCCACAGCGCTCGTTGACCTTGGTTCAGTGCAGGGGGCGCATCAGATATCAATGTGCTTGGAACCTCGCACCGCGCGTGTGGGCAAAATAGGACGCGACCACACCATCTGTCATCTGATTTCACAATGACTATCTGAAGTCTAAACAAAACCATAATGCCACGTGTTATGATAGCCATGCGAAGTTAGCACATCACGCCTGGGTTTGGTAAACGCCGGTGCTAGTGGTGTGACGCAAAAATTTAAGAAAGAAGTAAACAGGTTTGGAGCAAATGTGTGCACAAATGCGAGCTCAGGCAGTTGGTGACATTTATGATAAAGGTAGGGGCAAATATTAGCCCCGCAGGAATACAAACACAATATCTTGCAACAGCTCACAGCTACGTTTTTATTACTCAATATACGCACTGATGCATGAACCCTTGACAGTACTAACTGTGAGGGACGACATTTTCCGATCCGACGACACATACACAGAGATACACCCAAAAATAACGATATTGTTATATTGTTTACTGCACAGGTCAGGTTTCATACAAAGTGAACATGAGTTTAAGAAAGCGGAAGTATTGCAGCTTGCCATTATGCAAAAAAGCGCCGTTGTTGTTGTTGTAGATGTCAAAAAGGTATCTGCCGCTTCAAAAATAAAAATAAAATAAAAACACATGCGCGATCCGGCGGGATTTGAATCTGGGTCACCATAGTTGCATCCAGATGCTCAATCAATTTTGCTCACAGATTTTTTTGTGTAATTTTTTTTCTTGTCGAGAGAGCATACCTAAGTTTGTTAAAGTGCCCAAACAAAAAGACCCGTTTCTGAGTGGCTCCCGACGGCTGAACCTCTGACTACGCTTAAATAAGTTCAATGAAAATGCTGCCCAACTAATTGCTGGTGGTACGTTAATGTGTTTCATCCGTAAATATTGTTTAGTTGCGTTTAGTTGCTAACAGTTTTATTCAGGTAAATATTGTCTAGTTGTGTGACGTTGAGTACAAAGCCAGAAACAGGTGATAAAAAGAAAAACAAAACACAAAAGACTGGCATCAAAGAATATGGCGGGTGGCACAACAAAACTCCTTGTCGTTGTTCCTTTCTTCGTAGCACATGCCCACGTTGGGAGATAGAGATGGCCTTTGGGTCGTGTGAGTTTTATAACAAGTTGTTTTTTCTCATTAGTTTCTTTTAAGCAACCACCGTAAAGTCAAATTTAAACAGTGGAGATGTTTTTACTGGCCGTAAGTTAGCCGTTGCAAGAAAAAGTACCAAGAAAATGCCGAGCGCTTTTGAGCAGGTCCCTCTCGCCAACTTCCGAGTGTCTCCAGCTCTCGCAGTGGCTTTAGCAAAAAAAAAAAAAACGCAGTGCTCTTGTCAAGCGCCCCGACTCATGTAAAAATAAAACTCAAGCGCTAATGCTACAACGAAAAAGCCACTTTGGTTGGGAGGGGCCACCGCGACCACCGCATCCTCTAGAAGCCATTAGGGATAATTGAAGACACCGCAACGAGTATGCCACTCCTTCAAAAGACGACTTGCTGAACCCGGTAAACCTCTTTCGAGTCGATGATGAAGAGCTGGTGGAAGTCTAGAATGCTGACGATGACTTTGCATTCATTATTCGCCGCGAAGAAACGACGACTTCTTTGATGCATATGACGACGATTACTATCCCCGCATCCATGCAAATAAAGAGTGATACTTAAACTTAACCATGTGTCCGCAAACGCACACCTACAACAGCTTCGCTATTTAAGCCTTGCGCGCGAGAGCACGATTCTCAGAAGCTTTTGTATACCTGTAATTTAAGTAGCACCGGTAATCGTTTGTTTATTACATGACAAAGTTTATCAATGCACCCCAGTTCATGCTAATTCTACGCCTAATTTGTTTTAAAAATGAAGCTCTCTGCAAAGCGCATTTTTTCATGTCCGCCGTTAAAAATACCAAGAAAATGCCGAGTGCTCACGTGTGCGTGGTCGTGGTGATTGCCCGGTGTTCCCAGCGCACGTTTTTCAAGCGAAGCATACACACTTAAGGAGATTGGCCAAGACTAGCCCCCCGCCCACCCTAAAAAAAAACACAACTCCGACGTTCGCCGCAATCGTGGCAACACTTATAGAACGAGTAAGACACGCCATAGAGTACGCCCCTCCAAGGTGATGTCCAATGATTATCGTTTTCGAAAATATCAAAAAAGCTCACACATATAGTAACAATCATGGAGTAAAGGTTGTCGCGGCAGCGAAGAAAAGTCAAACCGGCTGCAATAGCGGACTTATACCATCATGATGGTGGTGAAGGTTGCGTACAGCTTCACTACCTTGAAGTCTTACGCGTTAGTGTGAGCTTCCTTCATGGTCCCGCCCTGACAGCTTCTCTAAGTTAGATATATTCCTTTATGACATTTTGTATTCTGTATTTTATTTCCATTCATTTATACATCGGCTGAAGTAGATGGGTTGTGCCAGTGGGTAGAAGAATACTTTCAGTTTATCCGCATTTATGCCTACACTAAGCGGACCACTGGTCACATTTTCTAAAGAATTCTCGAAAGGTGATCTAGGGATTCATCGAAACTAATCTCTACCCCAAAGAACCAACAGTAGAAGGAAAGGCGAAAACACAGCAAAGGACTATATATAAGAAGGTATACATCACGAAAATTGTATTAAAGTATCGCACATTTTGTTCGGAACAGCAAAGCATATTTCTTCAACGTCGAGCATTCTTCCGCATTCCATGCTAATAGTTTCAGTATGCCCAAGTTGCTTTTACCACGTCTCCTATGATGAATTATATTTGCAGTAGACAACAGTTCTCGCGCTTTGTGAGCCACGCATAATTTGATTTTCCCGTGAACGCAAAATGAATAAAATTGCTTTTTTGAGACCTGATTTAGCTTGAGCATTCGAAGCCTTACCGGGCGTGTAAGCGGGTCCATCAGATGTGCTAGAGTGTTGGCCAGGGCGTTGTCATTTTGGTCAATTTCCTTCGGTGACAATGTCCAATGTATTTCACCTTGGTCAAGTTCCTTCGGTGACGATGTCGAATGTGTTTTATCTTGCGCCATTTTGGAATCAATGAAGACATATTTGGTACCTTTATAAACTTTGTCTTTCGCGCTGTTCGCATGCTGCTGAAGCGTCTCTTCATTAAATTTGTCTTTCTTGATTTTTGAATACTGCGGAAGCTTGTACAGGAAGAACCTGTCAGCATCCCAAAATATGCATCCCAAATTAGAAAAAAATGCTGAAGGCATTCCACGCACAAAAGAGGGATATCACGGTAGAAATAGTAAATATATTTTCTCGTTTGTGTTAATATAGATTAGGCACTTTGGTAATGCATGTTTTACTTAGTTTATAACCAAAAAGACACGAAAACAATGGTGACGGCTCACCATCTTTCCTTCATCTTCCCTTCATGCAGAGCCACCGTCGCTAAGGCGTTTTATTAAAAATAGCGACTCTGAAGCCTAGTTTTTTGGAAGGCAGCTTTTTGTGGCAGTTACCTCAATGTAAATGGGGCATGAAGGCAAAACGCAACATTTCGTGATTTGAAAGAACTGTTCTTTGGTAGCTCACTCAGCGCTGTTGCAGCCGCGTCAGATGTTTTTATACCAAATAATAGACTCAAAGTAAAAGCTATCATATTTTGCGCCATAGTTACGTGTTATAGGCAGACGTGAAGTTATACAGGCCGGGTTTAAAAAAGTGTTTTTGTTTTTTCAGTAACCAGATGCGGCACTCCAATGGCGCTGTCATAATTCTTGGGGGTTGATCAGGTCGGCGGAAGCATCGCACAAGCTAAATTCTGTGGCGTCATAAAGTAAAGAAATCGCCGGTAAGTGGCTAGGTATTCCCCGCTGCTTTTCATGTTTTCTTTCATATCTAAATTGTTTGTTTAGCACCAACGACAACGTACGTACCATGATTATTGGGACTAATTAGTCTTTTTAGTTAACCAAACTAGTACTTTGTCTTCGGGTTCTTTAAGGGAACAACGTTGGTTTCACTGTTATATACTGTTATGTGCACCTCGGAGGGGTTTAAAGCCCTTTCTTTGTCCTCTATTAAAAAAACACCTTGGAAGCTTTCAACGGATTTCTCAGCTGTATTATAACAAGAATTAACGCGGAAAACTGGGCGTGTTGGTACATATTCTAGGCAAAACAGCGCAAGTAAAGACAAGGACAGAGAAAGATAAACACCAGGGTCTGCACTGTCGGGTATCTTTTTCTGTCCTTGTATTTTTTGCACTGTTTTGCCCACATTTGAACAAGAAGGTAGGGTTCGCTCAAATTATACTTAAGAGTAAAGCTAACGAACAAATAATCTCATAGAATACAGTATTTTTTTCTTAGAAAATTTCATCCGTTATAACCCGTAGGCAGTAACTAGATTATGGATGTTGTTTGTATGCCAATGGGCATGTAAGTACCGTAATTTAACTGTGAAAAATTGAGCATCCATTACAACCGGCCTAATGCATGTCTAATGCCGCCAGAAATATATCGTGCGAAGTGGTTGCGTTGTGACAAATGGAAAGGACATGACGCTTACCAGTCTACTTCGGCGTTTTCGTCATTCTTGCACGAAATACTTGCGTTGGCTGAAGACACCAGGAGAATTATTGCTACGAATAAAACGGCGAAATCTTCGGAAATTGTGATCTTTGCTTTATGCATAACTTAGAAGGAATGCTTGGTCGGAACTCTTTCCCACGCTTCCGAAACTGTAAATAATGACCAGCCCCTAACGAACTCCCGGAAAAATTAGGGTATTGCTTGGGAATATATAGGCTTCAAAGGTAACTTAGGTGATCTGCAGTTTACAACTCTTTTATGAAAGCTTTGGTTTTCTTCTTGGCATCAATACACAGCCTACTTACGGAGATTTACCTTAGGCGTATTAGACACCTGAATTAACACGCTGAGATAATTACCCTTGCTCTATTCGGGTAATCTTGGTATTTTTGCTAAGGCCGCCGATAATAGAGATATTACAATGAAGGACTGCTCAAGACAGAGGGACAGAAGAAGGTAAGTCGGTGCAGTTTCTGTGAGTATGTGAAGCTCGCAGCTCATTTTTATTTGAGTAGTGAAACGAACGAACGAACGAAGAAAATGCACCCTACGCATGTGCGAAAACAGAGGGAAAGACAGAAAGGGAAAGATGGTTCATCACACAGCGAATAAGGTACGTGACACTAGGCACGTGTGACCCTTTTCTCCATCGACAAAACTAAGCAAAGTCCAGTGCAATCAAAATACTCTAAATACCACGTTCAAGATTTCAAAAGTTCAAAAAATGCGATTTCGCGCTAATAGGTCCAGGAGGGTTGGCAGTGTGAGTGTTTAATTTTAGAGCTTCGAGAGAAAGAAGTCAGGTTCGGCGACAAATATAGGCATGTATTGAAACACAAGGGACAGGAATCCACAGTGACAAAATTTTTCGACAAAAAGCTATAAATGGACGCGGAAGGGCATTGACGCAAGCGAGTGAATTTTCATGAGAAAAGCGAAAACATCTGACGGGCTTGTAGTGATACCGCAGCAGATAACGTCATGGTATACTGCGACATTGCAGACGTTGCCCTCGAATTTTCCACTTGCGAAAGGGGTAAAAGAGTGCGTTGCGTGGGCCCGCATTCTCTCAGCCAAATTACCCATAACTATGTGGCAGTGTATTATAATTTTATTTATTTATAGATGCCGCTAATGAGGATTATATCGGGTTCAAGGTGCTAGGCCTTAAAAGGCAAACAGCGTCATGTCAATCATGGAATGAGATCAGAAGGATTTGTACTAAACGGACACGTTTGAAAACGTTTGATTACGTTATTTGGTCTTTACAGCCAAAGTTGAACATAAACAGTATAGTCACGTAAGTCCTAAGGTCTAAGATCCCGTCCCTTTTTTCAAAAAATAATGAAAACAGGTAAAGTTATAGGCTGTACGTATGTATATTAAAAAGGCAACATCTGAAATTTAACTAAAAACGTTTTGTAAGACATCAGGGGATGGTATGATAGAAATAATAGGGGTGCAAGGGAATGTTATATGTGTAAGCTTCATTAAAGTTACCATTCCTTTTGATGTGACAGATATCTCATTCTACAAGCATGTGAAGGATGGATAGCTGCCCCACATATCGATGGTAGTATGGTTTGTTTGGGTCAGTTAACAGGTACGAGTGCGTGATGTGGGTGGGGCCAATTCTATCTCGGCATAAAGCCACCTCTACGGATCTGGCATGATTCTCATCAGTAGGTTTTATTTTGGGTTTAATAACATGTAATTTATATCTATTGTTTTTCCACAGTTTTTGGCAAAGGTGGTCTTGAAGCTCACGTAAGGTTTGAGATCTTGATATAGAACCAGCTTAATGTCTATGTTGTCACGAAAGGCAGCAGCTGTAGCCCCTTGGTCAGCGGCTTTATTTCCAAAAATTCCACAGTGGCGTGGAACTGAGCAAACTGTGACAGCAAGCTTGAGGCTATAGGGACCGGGTGACCCATGTATGGCACCACCGTCGCCGTCGTTTCAGCGAACAGCGCCGCCCGTAGCGACCCGCTCGTGAGTGGAATGCCGGTGGCGGTCAGCGCAGCGTTGTTGTACAAGGCCTTCTGTCGTTCTGCTGCGGTGTGGCTTGCAAAGCTAGATCGGTAAATCTGGAGCGTGGAGGGTGACCATTACAAGGCATGCCATGTGTGTTATTTACGCCCACACTCACTAATTACAGATAGCAAACGACGCTCAATGCGCCAAGCTGGAAGTCAAGCTGGAAGTGCAAGTGCGTTCCTTCGCGTCATTTTTTGCAATTTTTCATGCCTGCATGCAGTTTGGCGTATCAAGGAATATATTGCAGCTAAATGCTCCTACGAAACCGGTGTGTGCAGCCCATCAAGCAATGCTGCGGCGCTGGCTTTTGGCAGCTGATGACGAAGCAGCATCGTGCACAAGCAAAAGACAAAGTTGGAGGGCGCCTTCTAAGATTTACCTCAAAACAGAAATTGTGATGAATGACGCATCCGTAACGTCATTAGCTAGGCTAGAAACGTGTTTATTTCACAGAACTACGCATAATACAGTAATCGGGAATCGTTTATAGCATAAATACCGCATGATAGTAGACCGTTGTCGCTTGTCCTGGAAAAGCACTGGTTTACACGAATTGCAATGGTTGCTGGCTTGTGGTAATTGTTTTTCAAAAAAGAATTGCTGCGTGGCTGAAGGACAAGAGACAGGAGGGTGCCGAAAACTTGTACTCAGTTCCACAAATGAATGCTGTGGTTGTTTTACAAGCTGACACCGACGCTTGAAAAATCATGCACTCCTTCGTCTAGCGACGATGATGGTTTATCGCAAAGGTTTCTCCTGGGGGTTTCCTTGGTTGCTTTCTGGATTTAAACTTTGTTGAGCTTTGAATCTGACCACCACGCAGTTCGTTCTTTCGATCCCAGAATTTTTGTCTTTGACCATTTTCCATTATATTTCGCACAAAGAAAGTTTCGCGTTCAACCATCGTCATCGTTACACGGAGGTATGGATGATTTTGCCATTTATTTTCTACTTCCATGCACTCTTCTCCTCATCCGAACGGCTTCCAGCGTGTCGCACCCCCATTTGAGGCAACTAGTGGCCCGTTTTCAGTTTTGTCACGAGGCATTACAAGATTTTTTTAGATACTCCATGAAGGATACTTAGGCAATAAAAGCCCATGCTGACGTCAGCCCTCCCACGTTTTTTAACTTTCGGTACCAGCTTCTGTCCCACTCTGGTGGTAAAATGGAAAGCGGAGGGGGAAGATTTGCAGATTGGGCTGTTGGGTGGTTGAATAAATTTGGCTCTAAATAAAATGCCCACTGCAAACGCGGAAGTTTCGATTCGGCGCTCAGATTTCTTTGCTGTCAAAGTGCTCTCACCAAAACTGAAGGCACACAGTTCACTGTTACAGAGAGAAAGTGTAAACTTCCACCACGTTTCTACTACCACACGGTATTCGATCTTGTAGTTAAGTGCGCTTCTCTTCAAAGCACACGTATCGAGGTATCCTAGCGTTAAGGCTGGCATGGAAATCGTTGCCAGTGAAAGCAGTAAAGATAATTGAAAGCGATAGGAATGAATACTAATATAATAGTTTTATCACTTGTACTTCGTAAGGGCCCGGTGGTACCGGGGTCGTT
Source organism: Haemaphysalis longicornis (assembly GCF_048455015.1). NCBI lineage: Eukaryota > Metazoa > Arthropoda > Arachnida > Ixodida > Ixodidae > Haemaphysalis > Haemaphysalis longicornis. The sequence goes on from NW_027526385.1 coordinate 63,306,028, forward strand.
GCAGCCGGCCGCGGTTCCCCAGAAAGACACTGCGTCCCCTAAAACCACATTTTTACTGGAAGTCCCGTTTCCCCATGGTCCGCTACTCAGCCAGCACGGCTGTGCATACCCAGTCCAGCACTGTCTGTCATGTTCTGCCCTAAGTCACGTACCGCGCCACATATTCGTCCTCACCTGGCCCATACCCATCCCGTGGGATTGACCACTGCCACTTCTCTCATTACCACATTCTCCCCCTTCTGAGGAGAAGGTTGACACACAGTTCTGGAGTTAGCCGAGAAGGAAACAAGAGTAAAGAGAAGGCATCGGCATTGGAGCCCCAAGATGATGCCCTACTCCCAGGACCTCCCAGCCAGAGGGACGCAGCGCCGGAGGGGAGCCGAGAGAACCCCTGAAAGGTCCTGTTCAAGGCCCACAGCACGCGGGCCAAGGCAGCCCATTAGAGAGGAGAGAGCAGCAAAGGCCTAGAGTAAGCGCTGTGGTGCCGGGAAGTTCGTTCTAAGGCCAGGGGGTCAGAAGCCCAGGAATTCACCGGGCCACACACAGCTCGCGCGTCGATGTTGCAGTGGTGAGAGTCCTCCAAATGGTGCAGCGGTGAATGCGGGCGCAGCGGGAGCGAATGCCGAAATGGATGCTGGATGCGAAAGAAGTAAAAAGTACGCCAGGGAAAAAATGGCAATCCAAGCTGGGAAATAATAAATAAACGCATCAGGTGGGACTGATGAAGCATCAAATTCAGTGAAAGTAAAGGTAAACAAAAACAAAAAAACCTTAAAAGGATACAGCAGAAACCAATATGCGTGGAAAGTTAATTATTCGTGTGCGCAGACGCCTTTCAGAAAGAAGAAGCGTCTCGGCAAAGGCAGGTCAGTCCACGTGGTACTGTTTAAAGTGTGCCATGTTCACCGGGCCTGCAAGTTCACGGTACGTTAAGGAAGACAGCTTCCCGCTTACGATAAAAGGTCCCTCCCATTTAGCGGCTATCGACGCGGGAAACGTGCGTGAATCGTTGCTCAGTGGATGAGTGTGCAGGAGAACCAGATCGCCAACCGCATACTGAACATCTCGACGGCCCCGGTTGTACTGGTCTGCCTGCTGGACACGAGCAACGTCAAGCTACGCCCGGGCAGCCTATATCATGTCAAGAAGGCGCTGGCGGAGGGCCACAGCATGGGGCGACAGAGAAGGACCAGCGTCCGTTTGAGGAAGAAGTGTCCCGTCGAGAGGAAATGGCATCGACAATAATCCAAATAATCTGGCGTGAACCCAGTTGAATGATTCACTGTTGTACAAGTGGCCAACGCGATCTCAGGCAGCTTAGCGTCCCAAGCCTTATGTTCCTCTGAGTGGGAAATCAACACTTCCTTGAAATTGCGATTCACACTCAGGGATGTTTGCCTGAGGGTGGTCGTACGCTTGTGTTTCACGCCTGCGGCTAGAAGATTGTCCTCAAACAGCTCGCTCGTGAAATAAGTAGAGTTATCAGTAATGAGTTGGGCAGGAAAGCCGAACCATGCAAACACTTCCACGAGGCATCTCCATACATTCTGGGCATTGACGGTACGTAGCGGGAACAGCCCCACCCCCCTCGTGACATGGTCCGTCACCACTAACAAATACCAATAACGGTGCGGGTAATGGCCCATGATTTCGCAAGCAATAATTTACCACGGCCTCTTACTCTCGACAGACTGCATCAATACGGGATGTCTGACACACGTGACAGCTCGTGGCGTACCTAAGCACATCCTGCGGCATTCCTGGCGAAGTGACAGTCCGACGTAACTTCTCAAAAGTTTTGCTGCCAGAGCTGTGTCCAGCCAGTGCTGAATCGTGAAAGTAACGGATGAAAACTGTTGGATGCTTATGCGGTACAAAAGCACGGATTGGTGAATTAGCTGCGTTCTGTTCCTGCGTAATGTACCGCAGCAGGCGGCCGTCCTCCGCCAGCACATATGAATCAAACTCACCGCTGTGGCTGGTGGGAGCAACGCCCTGTCACCCGATGGTTGTCCGACCAGGGGCCTCCGTGAAGATTTCAGCAAATGGCTCCAGCACAGAGGCGAACGCGAACTGCTATCACTCAAAGTCACTGCAAGAACACTCCTCAAGCAAATGCCTGATTCGCACAAGAAGCACCGAATTCATTGTGACTGCGGCTGACCTAGGCAAGATACAGTTTTAAGTTGACGCCACAAAAAGTATCAATTTGGCGTCATTACCCAATCTGCAACCACCTCCCGCCAAGTGTAAGCAGTAGGCCCTCGCGGATAATGAGATCCCTGCCTAAAATAATGGCCACCGCCACACCAGGGCAGTTCGTAAATTGCTGCCGACACCTTTTACTTCCCTAAGAAATGTTTAAGTACACAGCACCACGCGCTTCAACAGCCGCACCATTGGCCACTTGCAACCGGGTGCTGCTTTTGTGCAACTTGAAACCACGTACTTCGCAGAGTTCAATCACTGAATCCGCAATTAGTGACAAAGTGCCGCCAGTGCCAATCGAGGCGTAAACATCCGTTTGAAGCACGTTAACAGAAACATGTGGTACTATGGGCTGTGCGCGTGGTTTAATACGGCAAGCAGGGGTAAAAAACGCCACTCATCGAAACCAGCCAATTATGGAGCCCTCGACGATGGGTTATTAGATGCGACTGCATCTCATTCATTCGCCTTGTCCATCCATACGGCGTTGTCGTTGTCCGTCCACACGCCTCCCCCAGTCTACTCGCCGCGCGAGCTACGCTCTCCGCCGCTCATCCCCTCTCCTCTCCGATAGCGAACACTCTCTCGCGAGGGTCATTGAATTGGAATCGATTGGCTTGGCTTGGCTTGGATTGGATTGGATTTGGATTGGATTGGATTAAAGTGGATTGTGTTGGATTGTGTTGCGTCATAGCCGCGGCAGGGGGTTCAGGGCACGTTTCACGCGATGGGAGAATCAACCTAACGGAAACAACAACGGAACCCCATATGCGTCGCATCTACACAGGGGTTCCCGCGAGGGGAGGTGGGAGTAATTTTTCACCATCATTGCCTCAGGCTGCCTTCCGTGAACTCGATGGCTATTTATATTTCAGCGATCAGCGCTCACACGGGGACACTAACGAAAGAATGTGTCCTGGCTGTCCACATTGGTAACAGCCGCCACCTTGATTTTCATCAGGCACATACCCTCGTGACTCTCCCGTCTCGACAACTGGACGAGAAGAACCTCTGGAGTTCAGGGTATTTCGTTGCCGACCCCAAAGGGAGAGACTCGGGTCGGTGAGCGGTGAGCCTGTAAAGAGGGCCTGTTTTTCCAAAGAAGGAAACCGGACTCAAACCGCTGAGGAGAGTTCCCGCCATGGGCTAAACCATATAGCGGACGTGCGCAATCCATCTGCCTGTAGCCAAGGGCACAAGGATCTACTGCGCAGGGGAATTCAAGCCCGTCGCTGCCGTACGCAGCTGTGGACGTTGATCTGGCGATGTCTCAAAGGTGTCTCGCCATGCATAAACTGGCTCAATCACCTCCCTACTGGCAGAAAGGGTGCATAATTCAGCTCCGATATGAGAGCTTCCTCGATTGGCGGGGCTGATCACGCCATCTCCTCCAGGATTGAGAACTCAAGACCGTGTAAGTTAGGTCGGAAGCGGGGGTGGCTTCGTCGCAAGACGTGCATCACCATTTCGGTGTTAGACACGCCCGGGATAGCTCTTTTCGAAAGCTTCTAAATAGCTTGAGTGTATTCGAGCAAGCCCTCACGCCGGTGCTGTGTGCGAGCCTCCAACTCACGGCGGATGCGGTACTCGTAGTCGGGAGGTAGGAACTCCGCTCAGAAGCGTGCCTAGAAGTCAGCCCAGGACGCGAACGGAGCCTTCAGACGTTACCAGCGACCAGCGAAAGCCTTCAGAGGAACCGGCAGGACGGCACTACCACTTCTCTGGTTACCGCACTGAGAAGTGGCAGGGGCAATGTCACAGGATGAGTATGTGCCAGGTGAAAAATGAAGATGTGGCACGGTACATGACCTAGGGCAGAACATAGCGGACGTACGAACCTTTTTTTTTTAACCAACCAACCAACCAACATAGCGGACAGTGCTGGAACTCGTCTGCGTAGCCGGATTGGTTGATGAGCGGTCCTTGGGGGAATGGGACTTCCAGTAAAGGTGTGGTTTTAGGGGACGCAGTGTCTTTCTGGAGAACCGCGGCCGGGGGCAAGGAGCCCGGTACCACAATTTCTACTCAGATCGCGCGGAGCCAGCGCAGATCGTTGCAAAAAGCGGTCACTTCAATTTAGCGCATTCCTAAAAGCGTCAAAAAGTTTACGTAGGCGTTAAACGTTTTAACAAAAAATGAATACTAATAATAGTAGTTTTATTCGTACTGCGTTGAGCCAAGCGTAGATAGCTGCAAAAATCGCTGATGTCATTGTAGCCCATACCGGACCCTAGAAGCGTCCGACATGTTTACTTATCCGTTATTCCATCTAACAACCCAGCTCATGGGTCTAGACCTCGTTTCACCGCACATATCCGCTAACAACACCAACAAACCATTTAAATAACGGAAGCAAACCCGGCAAGAACAACGCGAGGCTGGGTAATCAAATGCCCCGATTATTCCACTAACTAGGGGGGCACCGAGTGGCGGCGCCAACCATTCAGCTGCCAAGTCCTTATAAGCCGATTAATGAGCGCTTAAAACAGCAATAACAGTTGGGTTTTTACTAGTCTTCAGAGATGAAAGCTTTGAAACAACAATTAGAAAGTCTGTAAATCCCTGAGCCCTGTTTATGTTTGAGAATTTAGGTCAAACCTAGCAGATACCGTATCCCTCTGCAGTAAATATACTAGTGTTCCTGTTTATTGTTGCGGAAGAAGTGCAAAAGGGCCATTTTCAGCACAAGACACAGCTGCAGAAGTCTTCGAGGCATCCGTGTAGGATTCAGCTCTTTGGTACTTGTGCCTGAGTGACAGAAAATTCTCTGTAATAGCGAAGTTTGGTACATTTTTTTGTATTTCTCTGAAGGACATGTGACAATGAATTGTGCAAATTTCCCCCGGAGCAACCCACTCATAAATAGACGTGCAGTAAACATCAGTAGCAGGAGCTTAGAGGTCCTTTACGAAGCGTGACACTGGCAAAGGAAAGGCCGGTGCTATGGATGTTCCTTTTTCAAAGAGTTGAATACTAGTGTTATTTTTATGATAGTATTAAAAGGGTGTTCCTTCATAGAAGTGATCTTTGCAGCATATATCAGATCTGTTTAGGCGCGGTGGTACTTTAAGGACCGCTGGTTAGATTCAACGTGAAGGGATGGAATGGGGCTCGTTCGAAAAGCACCTGTGGCCAAGCGAAGCTCAAGCTTTATGCCATGTATAATATTTTTATTGCTGCTTTGGTAGGGGACAATTATATAATACATCCATAGTCTATCTTTAATCTTGCAAGGCTTTCTGTTTCAATAACAGAGCGCGCGAGCACTGTAGGGCTGTAAAGAACAACGCTGGGGGCCACATGGCTGGACACTGCAAAAGGTGCACTCTGCACGGTACAAACTGCACTCCGCTCTTTAAACAGGCCACGCTTCTAAAATGGGTCAGAGATAGGCAAGAAAGAGAGATAGTGGAGGCGTACTTTATTCACAAGGCGGGAGACAAATGCATCAGTACATCATTGGTCTCATTACCACTCCAAGATCTTGAGTTCTTAGATGGATACGTGTAGGTTGGCACACGTTGTTGGCATGACGTTTTCTTGACGTCAGAACACTGTATTTAACGTAGGGTTTTTCACTAATAAAGTTTAGTTGGAAGTGCCGCCTTGTCTGTGTGTACGTGTTTCTTCTGGTCCCCGTTCTTTAGCGCCTCAAATTTATTCAGTATGTTCAACGAAATAGCCCTGATCAGGCTTTTGTTAGATAGAAGTGAAAGCAGACATATTTTGCCCGTTCCCCATGACTTATGGGACAGTATCTTTAAAATATTCATCCTTTTCAGGCATTTCATTTTAACGCTTTCTACCTCTACCTGCCAACGGTCCTTTCGTGGCTTGCGGGACAAGAAACTCCCCACGCGGCTGGGGATGGCGAGGGCACTTTTCACTCACGGAGCGCGGTGTAGATGGCGCGGCAATAGGGCGCTATTACCCAGTGTTCGCCGTACGCAGGTGACTGCTCGCACCGGGGGGGGGGGGGGGGGGGGCGTCGGCGTGAGGGCTTTGTAGTTTGTGTTAGCGACAGTTGTTTTGGGCCAGTTTTGGTGCTGCTTCGCGTCCTTTGTGCGTTTTCTTCGCGCAGCTTGATTAACTTTTTCGCAAGCCCCTGCTAAGAAATCCGGACCTGACGGAATTAAGTGGGTGTACGGCAAATACACGTTAAGGATTGGTTTGCAGGCCGGGGAAACAAAATGTAAAGACCACATACAGGCATCTGACCGCTGGAGAAACGCTATCTTTTGTGCACTGCTTGCCACGAATGGGACTCCGTTTTCTATATTGATAAATATTCATTCGGTTGTGCTTTAAGAAGTATTACGAAATGCGAAAAGAGCGACTAGATTTGATAAATAGCGATTATAAAAGTTCCCTCATCTTCATCCAGTTCTCAAAGTTACTAAAAGAACTAGTTTAAATCGGCATAAATGAGAATCACTAAGTTCACATGCCAAATTGTTTCGATGTGAGCGCTTGTGTCGCGCGGAGGTGTAGCACCGAGCTAGCACATCAGGATGGCTAGGTTCCGGTCTGTCACTCTCCGAAAGACGCTCCTCTCCGTTTCCTTTCCGTAGACGCACGGCCGGGGTACAGCGGCGGCGTCCTCCGCTCTAGCTCGGCCGTGCCCGACGCTGCTGTATTCTGGACGCCACCCCCGCGAATTTCAGGTATTGGATGGCAGAAGGTCTGGTTTTACTATTTTCAGAGCCACGTGTGTGAATTAAACTGACGTCGCTTGGGCAATAGTTGCAGGTGTCGTTTAAAGCTTTGCTTTCCAACCATGTTGACAGCGTGATTTGGAGCCAATTTTTTAGTAATTTAATATGAGTAATCAATGTGAGTTTCTGGTCGTAACATGCCCAGAAACTTGTGTTCATTGGTCGATGGTGTGGGCAGACCTTGTAACGTAATACAGGAAAGAGGAAGGACGCCACATTGCCTGTAAAATACCACAACAGTGCATTTATCAGCAACCTGTTTTTGTCAGCTCATGTAACCAGTCTGTGAACGCCTAATTCGATCTGGCCTTCAGATATGAATAAATTAAATGATTTAAAACTAACTTGAATGTCTTCGACGCAAGTGCACTACGAGACATTTCGGGGTAGAACGTTTTTACGAACTCATTTTACCAAGGAAAAGTCGACGTGCTCGGTACTCCCCTTTGGGGTGTGCTATCTTCTTGAACAAAGGTTATTTCTAGACAGCCCATTACCACACAAACACGAAATGCGCGATCATAAAAATAGTCTTCAATAACATTGACCATATTGCCACTAAGGCCAAATGATTACAAATACAGCAATATACCGCAACACCATGTTCTGTCATACGCCTTCTTTACATCAAAGGACACAGAGACGGAGTTTTCTTTAGGGATGAAGGCATCTTTAACATACGATTTAAAGGCAACCAGGACATCTGTTGTTGATCTTCCAGACCTTAATCATATCTGCGTTTTCTCTAAAATACCATAAACTCGAGGAATAGGGAAGACGCCCATTTATCATTTTTTTGAATAGCTTACATAAACAGCTACTGAAGGCGATAGGCATGTAACAAGCGCCAATACAGGATTATTTTTTTCTTTTAGAAGTGGCACAACGACAGCTTCTTTACACGTTCTTGGAAAGAGACCTGTTTGTTATATTTTGTTAAAGAGAAAGTGTATGGCATACAGAGTGTGATTTTGGAGGTTTCCGATCGTGCAATAGCTAATTCTATCAGGTCCAGGACCTAACTTACCACATGTCGTGAATGAACTGGTCATTTCAAGGGTGGTAAATGGGGCATTGCGTTTCTCATTCGTGCGGAGGGGCTGACGCTCAGTCGTCATCTTGTCCTGTAAAAATGTTTGTGTATAATTCGAATAACTGTATGCATGTTCTAAGTGTTTCCCATGAGCATCTGATTGATGTCTTACTGTGTTACCCACACTACTTACTAAGGGAATGGGATGGGTCGTGTATCCTTTTAGTTTATTCTTGTCCAGACTTTCCTAGAACCGGTATAAGAGATTATCGACGATGTAAACCTGGTCCAACTATCATTTTTGCCATTGCTCGCGTACACTTTCTTTTGGGGTTTACGCGTTTAAATTTGAGCCGGTGATTGACTGTGGGAAAGCAGCGTAAGGGTGCCAATGCCTTTTTCGGTTCAGACCGTGTGCGCTCACAGTGATCATTCCACTGTGGTCTGAGTTTTAGGAAAGTTTTAGATGTGGTTTCTGGAATGCCTTCCTGAGCACAGTCAAATTTGTGACCCTAATCGGTAAACTGGCTGCTTCCACATCTAGATGTCTTATTAATGTAGGGGTTGCTTGAAAAGTTCTTTATATGATTTCCACTCAGCTGCTTGTAATTTAAAAGTTCGAATCGGTTCTGTGTTGTGAGTCAATGGTTACAGCTATTATTTTACGAGAAAATCGTAGTTGCCAAAAATGGTCTTAATTACCTTCTTACAGTAGGCAACAAAGAGGCTGGACACAAGGAAGTTGGGACCTATGGCGTGGGTTGTAGAAATACAAGAGGGGAACTGTTAGTCGAGTTCGCAGAAAGTAATAATCTACGCATCATGAATACCTTGTTCTACAAACGTGAGAGCCGGAAGTGGACGTGGAGGAGTCCGAATTGGGAGAGTAAAAATAAAATAGAATTGATACAATGGGATAAACCTGGCGACATGAATGCTGTGGAAGTGTTTGAAAGGGTGTGGTGTAGTGAGCGCCGTAGGGTAAGTTCTCGCACTACGCTAGATTTAAGGAGGGACCTTAACAAGCTAGTACGAAAGAACCCGATCAATGAGCTAACAGTTAGACGGAAGTATGAAGAATTCATGATCCCGCGACAGAGCCGATATTCCGCTCTAACCGTGGAAGTAGAGTTAACGACACAGAAAGCCAGCGAAAATTTTACACGCATAATAACAGGGTGTGCACTAGAAGTCGGAGGTACGATAGCTAGACGGGGTACTAGTAAACTTTTCAAGGAAACAAAAGATCTAATTAGGAAATGGCGAAGCACGACAGTCTCCACCCCAGCTGACAGAATTGAACTAGCGGAGCTTCCAAAGTTAATCAATAAGCGAAAGACAGCTGACATACCGAAGTATGAACTGGAGAGGATCGAAAATGCTGTGAAGAACAGAGGCAGCCTGAAAGTAGTGAACAGGCGTCTTGGCGTGGGGTAAAATCAGATGTATGCACTTAAAGACAAGCAAGGCAATGGCATCGCAAATAGAGATAAAATAGTTACAGTAGCCAAGAAGTTCCATAGAGATCTGTACAGTAGCCAGGACATCCAGGATAATGCCGAACTAGAAAGTAGTTTAGAGGAGATATATATCCGACCAGTAACGACAGAAGAAGTAAATAAAGCATTAAAAGAAATACAAGGGGTCAAAGCACCTGGTGAGGATAAGATAACATCAGATCTATTGAAAGATGCGGGCAAATCGTACTAGAAAAGCTGGCAAACCTGTATGCGCAATGCCTAATGACTGCGAGAGTACAGGAATCTTGGATGAACGCGAAAATCATCCTAATTTATAAGAAAGGTGGCATGAACGACTTGACAAATTACAGGACAGTCAGCTTACTGTCAGTCGTGTACAAGGTATTTACGAAGGTCATCGCTAACAGATTTTCTGCCACCTTAGATTTCAGTCAATTTAATGAACAAGCAGGGTTTCGTAAAGGCTATTCAACAGTGGACCATATTCATATGATCAACCCGCTCGACTTCACTGTTAATAAAGTTTGTTCCTCCAGGGGATAGAGCAATGCGCGGAGTATGCTCAACCTCCATATAGTATAGCCTTCATAGATTATCAGAAAGAATTTGATTCGGTTGAATCCTCAGCAGTCATTCAGGCATTCCGCAATCAGGGTGTAGACGAGCATTACGTAAGATGATGATGATGATGGTTGGATCTTTATGGCGCAAGGCCAACTATGGCAAAGAGCGCCAAAGCCATGGTTATGTATGACGGTTGAAGATGTAACCCCTAAGATTGCTCAACAAGAGCAGAGATTAAAATAGTAAAATCAGTGAGACAATGAGGATGGCTGGTGTAAAAGGCCAGGGTGTGATAGTGCAGGGCATGAAACTATGTGCAAGAATTACGCGTGATAGGAAATAAGTTGTAAAAATTTGATTTCGCTAAGAAACATAAAAGTGCTTTGTATAGTGACTATGGGATCATCCGCTTAAAAAAAGTGCTTGATGTAGTGGGATGTGTTGTCTGTATAGTCGTGGGAAATATTTGCGTCTTGTTCTGTGTAGTGCTCTACATGTAATGAGAATGTGAATTGCGGATAGGCCCTCCCCACACCTGCTACACAAGGGTCTTGTAGAACCAGTGAGCAGCATTACGTAAGAATACTAAAGGATAGCTACAATGGGTCTACAGCTACCATCGTCGTTCATAAGGACAGTAGTAAAATACCCATAAGGAAGTGCGTCAGACAAGGAGACACAATCTCTCCAATGTTATTCACAGCCTGTTTACAGGAAGTATTCAGAACAATGGATTGGGAACAGGTGACCATAAGGTCTAATGGAGATTACCTCAGTAACCACAGATTTGCTGATGTAGTTGCCTTGCTAAGTCACTCGGGGGACTAATTGCAAAGCATGCTTACCGCACTGCACAAATGGAGTAGAACCATGAGCCTGAATATTAATATGAAGAAAACTGAAGTAATGCTCAATAACTCAGGGAGAGCACAGCAGTTTGAGATAGGTGGCGAGGCAGTGGAAGGGGTAAGCGAATATATCTTCTTAGGCCAAGTAGTTACCCCTGATCCCAACCATGAGGCAGAGATAATTCGAAGGATAAGAATGGGACGGAGTGAATTCGGCAGGCATTCTCAAACAATGAATTGCAGCCTACGATTGTACCTGAAGAATGATTTTGATTTGATTGTAGGGTTTAACGCGCCGACGCACCGCAGGCGACGAGGCGCGCCGTAGTGGAGGGCTCCAGATTAATTTTGACCACCTGGGGATCTTTAAAGTGCGCCGAAATCTCGTACACACGGGCGTTTTTGCTTTTCGCCTCCATCAGAAAAGCGGCCGCCGCGGCCGGGAATCGAACCCACGACCTCGTGCTCAGCAGCGCAACGCCTTAGCCACTGAGCCACCGCGGCGGGTTACCTGAAGAATGATGAATGAATGAATGAATGAATGAAACTTTATTAATATAAGGATAGCGACTCGGCCGTCTGGATAATTTTAATTTAATTTAATTATTTCGAGATAACTTTACATTCTCAGATGGACGCCAGTGGCGAGAGTGAAGTCCCACAAGGAGGCAAACACCTGCTTGGCTGTGGCTGCGGGTGAGTAGAGCCAGTCCATCAAAGACGTAACGCTGCTGTGTTTGCAAGAGGTGCGCTCCACGTGCACTCCTAGACACTTCCAAAGGAGATGTTCAATAATCGGTGTGGCTCCTAAAGAGCACGTCACGCACGTGGATCATGTCATGGCCGGCGGAGGTGAAGAACGGGTGGCCGCCCTTTCTTTGGTATGTAAGAACGCCACTTGATAAGGATGTCCTCTCTAAGCGCCGCCCTAGAACGAGCCTAGTGGATCAGAGCCTGAAGGCCACGTGGCAGTCAACGGGTAGTCATTGACAGGGATGTGGCTGCGGCGTCGAGCTCTAGCACATCGCTGGTATGCCAGCTTCCCTTATTGTGCCAGCTTCCCATATTGTGTTAATTTCCGCTAACAGTTCTTTGGATTTCTCATCAAGGTTACGGAGCATTTGCCAAGCAATTTTGTACTTCCCGGGAGCGCTCTTGACATTAACAGCCTCAAGCGCTATGTGCAGTTCTTCAATGGTGAAGAATGTGTCCGCAGGCTTGAGCTGATCACCGTAGATTGGGCAGTTGATAGTCGAGTCGTATACATATTCAAAACACAACGCAGGATGTTTTCCGTGATGTTAAGGGGTTTTGTCGTACCAAAGAATGCTTTGTAAGTGCGCCACAGCTTATAGGAACCTATTCGTTCATGTGATGATGATGATGTTTGGAATATTTTTGGCGCAAGGCCAGCTGGGGCAAATAGCGCCAAACAAACGTATAATCAAGAAAGAGTGGCTACTAAAATGTGTAACCCAGAATAACAGTAAAATCAAATAAAAGCAATGGCGATGTCTGGTGTATAAGGCCAGGTTTGATTACGCATGATAGAAAATGAGGTTTAAGAAGTTGACATCTCACAAATATTTAAAAACGCGTGGCACAGAAACGATGACATTGTCACACAAAAACAAGAAAGGTTGTAGCGGAATAAGCTGCTTGTATGGACCGTACGATTGGTGTGAGATGACTTTAAGGATATTCATAATGTTTAGGCATTTTTGCTTAAGCACTTTCAGATGCCGAAGTAATGTTAGTTTGTTGTCGAATATTAGGCCTAAAAACTTGTGCTCCTGTTTAACAGGAATCGACACGCCGTTTATAGTAATGTCAGGGTCCACATGGATCCCGCGCACACGGGTGAACACAACGCTAATACTTTTTCCGGGGTTCAGCTTGAAGCCGTTTGTGTCCGCCCAGCCAGCAAGTTTATTCACGCCAAGCTGGACTTGACGTTCGCAGATTGACATAGTATATGATTTAAAAGACATTTGGACATCATCTACATAAACTGAACAAGAGATGGTTGGTGGCAATGCCTTGCGGAGCGAGTTCATCTTCACTATGAAGAGTGCAGGACGAAACACCGCCACACCGCCTTGAGGCACGCCATTTTCCTGAACATGTACACTAGAAAGCGCACTACCAATTCTTACGTGGAACGTTCGTTCAGACATGTAGCTAGAAAGGGTGTTAAACATGTTGCCCGATACACCGAATGACTTCAAGTCATTCAAGATGCCGTACCGCCAGGATGTGTCGTAGGCCTTTTCCATATCGAACAAAAGATTGTTAAACAGTGTTTGTGAATGAAGGCATCTTTTACATATGATTCCAAAGCAACCAGTTGATCGTTGGTGGATCTCCCCGCCCTGAAGCCAGCCTGGCAGCTCTCAAAAAGACCATTGTACTCTAAGAAGTACATAAGCCTCCAATTGATCACCTTCTCGAAAAGCTTGCACGGGCAGCTAGTGAGGGCAATGGGTCAGTAGCTAGCGAGAGAGGAAGTGTCCTTCCCTTCCTTCAAGAACGCTACAACTATGGCCTCCCTCCAAGACTTTGGAATGTGCCCCGAAAGTCATATCTTGTTGTAAAGGTGAAGGAGTGTTACAAGAGTGTCTGCGTGTAAGTGCTGTATCATTGTATTTGGGATGTTGTCTGGACCGGGAGCTGAGGGTTTACAAGTGCTCAGAGCCACCCTCAGCTCATGTAGTGAAAAACAGCAGTTTTAAGGAGTCTGTTATTTGTTGTTGTCGTGTAGGGACTTCTTTTCACAAGGGGATTTGTGTTTCAGGAAAGTGTTTGGGTGTGTTCAGATAAGGGCAGCCAAAGTGGTGCCATGACATTTTTTGTTGGGGATGAAACTTTAATATTGTGTAGAAGATTGTACTCTCCCCATTAAAGTGGCATTAGTTTAGTGAGAAACACCATCGTTAATTTAATAAAAAACAATTTAAAACGGGATCGGTCCGGGCGTCTTTCCTCATTGCTTGGTGCAGCAACTTTGAAGACTTGTAAAGCGAAGCGAAAATGCTTCCAAATTTTTCTAATTTTTTAAACACATATTTGCCAACTGTTCTGCTGGATGCTCGAAAATTGAATTTGCAATATTTATATTTTTTGAGAAAATATTTCTCGAACTTACGAGCGGGAGCAATGTCGTTCAAAAGTGGCACTTCTAAAAAACTTTTTTAAGACATCGCCCTAAAGGCTAAGCTGTCTAGTTTTTCAGACGTGTTTACGAGGGGCTGCTGAATACCTGATACTATGCTCAATGCTCTAGGAAGAACATTTATCAAAAATACCGCTCCGCAAAGTGCGAGAAAAAATAAAATTTTAGAAAAAAGGCCCACTTTTCGACGTCATTTTAAAAAAAGCATGTTTCTCAATTTTCGCGATATTTACACAGAATGGTACTCAGTTCCTGAGTATTCTAGAAAGCTAAAAATTTGTTGCATTATTTTTGTTCCAACTTCTAAAATGAGGTCACATTCAACACATTTTTTAACGCTGATCAACGGTTTAGTAGCACTTCGCAGTGAAAAAAGACAAATAATTATCGCTGTTTATTACATATTTTAAAAATAAAGCGACTGATATAACGAAAACTGATCTTAGTATTCATATTTACCCATTGCTCAACTTGTTAGTAGTGGAAGGCATTAAAATAACTGTGGGGTTTCTTAGCTTGTGTCTCCAATCGGAGTAAGGCTGCCATTTCAACAGTATTTCTTTATCGCCTTGATTTAGCTGTGTCAGAAACCCATAAGTTGGATTTCTGACGCTGCTTAATCGCACATTATTGGTAATTTACCCCATTTATAAGCAAGTAACCACGCTGCTGGCACTGAGAATATTGACATGTGATCGTCATGGTCAAAGGTGTATTTCCGTTCTACCTGGTTCATGCGACGTGCTATCTGCAAAACAACTTCGTCTTCCCTACGGTCAGTCTACCAGGTTCCCACCGATAATAAATAGATGTGCTTCTCGAAAATTTCGTTTTTAGTTGTTAGAAAGATAAACTGTTCTCCCACTAATATTTTCTTCGAACCTTTACTCTGGACACTTCAAGATTAAACGGAAGGTGCAGCTTTCTAGTTCAAAGAACCTTCAACGAGTCGACAAGCAGAGGTGACAACCTTTGTGCCTCTTCGATTCCGAGTTGGATGAAGTGTACGAGTTGGATGAAGTGTACCTTCAATTTATTTCGTTTGATTTTGCTTTTTCCGGGAGGATAGGGGATGCCGAGTACCGGTGGAACATTTTTGCTTTTCTGTTTTTTGTTCTCCTCAAATGTGGCGAAATCGCCATCGTCAAGATATAGAACGACGAAATTCACTTTTCCAAGAGGCTGTCCACGAACTGTTTCGTACTTTGTGCGGCTTCGCTTGAAGGTCAACGCAAAATATGCACAGCAGATTGATGCTTCCCATGGCCCCCCACGCCGTCGTACGCACTTTTGTCATGTCTGGTTCCAGAGAAAAGCCACTTTGTCACCCTACATTCGCTTCTATGCACCTCGAGGAACTGATATTTGTTCTTAAATTGGGCGGCACCACCATTATTTATATACATTATTAAAGCGTATTTTGTTGCATGCTCTTCAAGCAGTCGCTTTATTTCGACTAACCCCAAGCATGCATGAGCCGAATCAATTCTGTTCTCCCGCAAATAGTCGTTGTAGTCTTTCTCGACATCACGACGCACGTGAACACACTTATATGCCTGTACGGTGAATGGTATCATCTGCTTTCGTCAGGAAGTATTTCCTACAGCACAATTAAAGCTTCTGACCACTGTAAGTCGACTCTTTGAAGGTCCTTTCAACTAGAAAGCTGCACCTTCCCTTTAATCTTGACGTGTCCAAAGTAAAGGATGGAAGATTTTGTAGTGGGACAAAAGTTTATTTCCAACAACTACAAACAAAATGTTCAAGAATCACATCTATTTATTATGGTCGGGAGCCTGATAAACTGACCGTTGGGAAGACGAAGTTGTTTTACAGTTAGCACCTCGCACGTACCAGGTAGAACGGAAATATACCTTCGACCATGACGATCGCAAGTCAAATATTCTCAGTGCCAGCAGCGTGGTTACTTCCTTATAAATGGGGTAAATTACCAATAATGTAGGATTAAGCAGCGTCAGAAATCCAACTTATGAGTTTCTGAAACAGCTAAAGCAAGGTGATAAAGAAATACCGTTGAAATGGCAGCCTTACTCCCATTGGAGATACATGCTAAGAAACCTCACAATTATTTTAATGCCTCCCACAACTAACAAGTTTATCAATGGGTAAGTATGAATGCTATGATCAGTTTTTGTTATATCAGTCGCTTTATTTTTAATGTATGTCCCAAAAACAGCCATAATTATTTGTCATTTTTCACTGCGAACTCCTACTAAACCGTTGAGCAGACATTAAAAATATGTTGATTGTGACCTCCTTTTGCTAAGTTGGAACAAAAATATTGCGACAAATTTTTAGCTTTCTAGAATACTCAGGAATTGAGTACCATTCTGTGTCAATATCGCGAAAATTGAGAAACATGTCTCTTTTAAAATGACGTCGAAAAGAGGGCCTTTTTTCCGAAATTTTATTTTTTGGCGCACTTTACGAAGCGGTATTTTGATAAATCTTCTTCCTAGAGCATTGAGCATAGTATCAGGTGTTGAGCAGCCCCTCGTAAACACGTCTGAAAAACTAGACAGCTTAGCCTTTAGGGGGATGTGTAAAAAAAGTTTTAGAAGTGCCACTTATGAACGACATTGCTCCCGCTACCAAGTTCGAGAAATAGTTTCTCAAAAAATATAAATATTGCAAATTTAATTTTCGAGCATCCAGGAGAAACGTTGGCATATATTTGTTTAAGAAATTAGGAAAAATTGGAAAAATTTTCGCTTCGTTTCAGGTCTTCAAAGTTGCCGCACCAAACAATGTGGAAAGTAGCCCGGACCGATCCCGTTTTAAATATTTTTTTTATTAAATTAACCATGGCGTTTGTCACTAAACTAATGCCAGTTACATGGTGTGGGTACAATGTTCTACACAATGTTAAAGTTTCATCCCAAACAAAAAATGGTCATGGCACCACTTTGGTTGTCCTTATCTGAACACACCCTGTAGTGGGCAGAGCTTCAGACGTGTTGAAAGTGTTGTGCAAGTGTGTTAGCCTGATCTTCTAATGCGTCGTGCTGACCAAGAGCAGGCTATGGGTATGTTTTCCTTTAAGTTTACGTATTCGTGTCCATACCTTGCATGTGCCTGTGTCTGAATTTATGGATGTTATGAAGGAGCGCCAACTGTCCCGTTTTGCCTCAAGGCGCACGCACTTTACCAAGGCCTTTGCCCTTTTAAAAGAAATTAAGTTAGCTGACGTGGGCTACCTACGAAAGACACCCCACGCCTTGTCCTGGGCTTATCGCGCCCGCCTGCAGTCCTCATTCCACCATGGCCTTCTTGGTTTGTGCGGAGTACTGGAGGACTGGGGAATGGGCTTTTCGGCGGCATGGAGGATGTGTGCCGTGAGTAGTTGGGCAGCTTCTTCAATGTGTAGGTGTGTTATGGAAGTGTGGTGTAGTTTGGAGGTTTCTGTAAATGTATTCCAGTCCGCTCTAGCTTCATTGAACTTGTTAAGGGAAGGTAAACTGTTTGGGCCTTTACCTAAGTGTGTTAATGTGGTTGGGAAGCGGTCACTAACGTATGGGTTAGTGCCAACATTCCATTCAAGATATGGAAAGAGTACTGCAGAGCCAATAGCCAAGTTGAGGTGTGAATAAGTGTTGTACCCTATATTATGGTATGTAGGCTTGTTTTTGTTGAATAGGCATGCTCCCGAAGATGTTAGATATTTTTCGATAAGGCGACCTCGGGCATCCGTGCGAGCACAGCCCCAAAGACAGTTATGTGCGTTGAGGTCGCCTAAAAGAATGAAAGGTGCGGGTAGCTGATCTACAAGGCACTCAAAACCCGAGCTCGAGAGTTGGAAATCAGGAGGGATGTAAACGGAGCATAGTGTTATTTGCCTATTGAAAATTGTGGTACGAATGGCGACCGCCTCAAGGACGGTCTGTAATTGGACACTGTGACACGCCAGGGACTTTCGGGCAATGATGGCCACACTCCCTGAAGATGTACTATTATGAGCAATATGAAAGGGAACACGGGAACGCATAGAAAACACCCTCAGACCCAGATATGCGTGATACGCAGCGGCCGCCGTCGGAAACAAAGTGGAAAGGGGGACGCTGTTCTAACAACTGTTCTCATTCCCGCTGTGCGTCTTATCGGCTGTCCGACGATACCATATTATCGGCGAAATGACGTAAGCTGCTGCTTTGTAGAAATCCCATCGTGGTGGGAGTGCCAACAGTTAGTGGAAGAGCGCCCTCCTTCTCCCTTTCATATTCACAGCGCCATCCGCGTATCGCACCGAGTCTGTTTCGAGGCTGTTTGCCACGCGTTCCTGTGTTCCCTTTCATATTGCTCATAATAGTACCACCATTATCTCTGTCCTTCCTAAATACCAGGTAACCATTAAAAAAATTTGTATGCTTGGAATTTAAATGTGTTTCTTGTAGACATAGGACACTTGGCTGATTGGAGTGCAGTATCTCGTACACATTGTCAAGACTTTCAGAAGGTCTCTACAGTTACAATGAATTATGTTTTCTCTTCCCATTATTTTGTGGGAGAGCTACTGGAGTGTGTATGTTTATGTGTCGTCTTTCGGGGTGGTGAGTCTCGTCTTTTTGGGCTTGTCGGGAGGCTTTGGCGTCGGGACACGTTCCTTGCGGTGCTCCGCAGACAAGAACGGTCCGACATCCATTTCGTCGTCGAATGTCCTCGGAGTGCCTGCGTCATCAGGCTCCTTGGACGGCGCACCCTTTTGGGCACGCTTTGCCTGGCCAGCAACCACCGAGAGCTTCAAGAACGCCTCGGATGGCGCAAACGGTGCAGCGAGGGTGGGAGCTGCCGCGGGTGCCTCCGTCTCCATCTCCTCCGTGCCCTCGCATATGCTTTGGGCCGGTGGAGAGGAAACTGTGGATGCAGCAGCATCCCAAACCGACGTGTTTGCCACAACAGCCGCTGCTGGCTCAGCGAGCGGTGCGGAGGCGGGTTGGGCTGCTTGAGGCAACCCAGGGGGGGGGGGGGGACGGGGCCAAGTCTGACTCGCGGTACTGGGTGCCTGCCGAAACCAGACGCCGCTCCGCTCCCCGGCGAGCGGAAGACGCGAACCTCTTCCGCGCCTCTGGAAAGGTGATGTTCTCTGTTACTTTGGTGTTGAGTATTTTCTTTTCAAGTTGGAACTTTTCACATTTCCTAGAGAACGCTGCGTGTGGGCCCTGACAGTTAACGCAGAGGAGTTGTTCTGAACTACAATTATCTGAGGGATGGTCATGCTGGCCTCACTTAGCGCAGGTACGAAGGCCACGGCAAGAGTTTGTGCCATGCCCGAACCGTTGGCACTTGAAGCAGCGCCATGGGTTCGCGATGTACGGGCGGACAGAACAGTGTATATGACCGGCATTTTTAGATTCTGGAAGGGTGGATCGATCGAGGGTCAGGATAATGTGTTTAGTTGCTATCTGATTGTCATCGTGGCATATTGATATGCGCTTTACAGCCGTGACGCCCTGATCCCTTAAGCCTTCTAAAAGGTCGGCATCGGTTTCGGAAATCAGATATGCCTCAGAGATCACACCCTGAGAACTGTTGAGGCTGCGGTGGGGTATGACCCTGATCTCCAGATCTGCCATGCGGGTTTGCTTCAGGAGGATTGTGGATCGCTGCTGAGTTTTTACTTCAACTAGCACTTAGCCTGTTCGTAGCTTTTTGCTTCGAAAGATTTGCCAATGACTCCTTCAAGGAACTCGGAGACGAGGAATACAGACTCGAAGGAGACAGGTTTCGGTTTATCGACGGATTCAAGGACCAAACTACGGGGATAGTTGTCAGGCTTCAGAATGTTGATGGTTGGTAGGGATGAGAAACAAACGTCGGTGTGGCCCTTATTCAGGGATCGATCACGTTTTCATGGGGGTTTTGATTTATCCATATGGCATAGGAAAAAGCAGGGGATGGGGGTACTCTCTTCGTCAGCCTTAGCCTGATAGCTGAAAAGGTCCCGGAGCGCCCTGTCTAGTAAACAGAATGGGAGCCCATCCGCCGGAGCTTGACCTGGGCTCCGACGGCCACCGTTCTTGGTTTTGCACCCTCCACGGTTGGATACAGCTTATGTTTGGGGGCTCGGGGTCTGCAGTGTCGCCAATATCGTCAACAAGATTACTCAAGGTGCCCCGTGCGGGGCCGGTTCGTTCATTTAAGCTTGCGCAGTGGACAACCCAGCGAGTTCTTCCAAGGTGCTTGGCGTACCGTCTATCTTGTGCTGTTTTGTTCCCAACTTTGAGTAAGTCTTTGAATTGTTTTCCATTGCTGAGATATTGAAGCTGGAGGGTCTCACGGGTCGACCAAAGGTTGATCAAGTGTTTGTCAGGTGTCTGAGTGTCGTCCCGGACGTCCAAATTCCTGGTGGTATGCTTGACAGCCCAAATTGTTCTAGTGGCTAACAGTAAAGTGTGCTCGTATTCCGCAATGAGGGAGCGAAAGCATCCCCAGTCTACCGCTGTGCGACGCAATTTGCAACGAGAAGTTGAGTTTGCCAATGTTATCCATATAGGGCAGAACCCATAGGTTCTGTACCATAGCGCCATTCGCGAACTACCCTGTTTGAGGCCCACGTGAGATCGAGGATAGTGTCTGTCTGAGATGCGTGAAGGTGACGGGTGGGGTAATCGAAGTTGTTCAGAACTTCCAGCCCGCCTCTTGTAGCGTAATCGACAAGGGCTTGGCCGCGAAGGTCCGTTGTATTGGGGTGCGAAGACAGGTGTTTAGCGTTGAAATCTCCAAGAAGAGGAGTTTGTCATGCGGGTATTGCTGGCGTAAATTAGGTAGCCAAGAATAATCAATGCCGGAAGTAGCTCGATACTTTTTTGTAGGGCGGGCGTAATGATACGGGAAGAGATATCTCGTCTTGTTAATTGTTCAGCTAACAGCAACTGTTTCCTGTATTTTCGTACAAGAAGAAGGGGTATCAACTTGGGTGTGAGGTATGGCTTTCCTGGTGAATATGGCGGCTTGTGCGTCTGTTTTGAGGTGTCCCCCGCGTTGTTGGTGATGTATAGATAGCACAAAGTAGCCCTGATAACCTCAATTTCTGGGTCGTACCTCTCGTTTCCTGAAGCAGGAGTGCGAGGGGCTGACCTGTTGCCCAGAAAAGTTACCCAAGCTCTGCGGCACTGTACTTCAGAGAACGGCAGTTCCATTGAAGAACGTCAGGGTGGGAAGAAGGCTTAGACGAAGCCATGCTCTGTGGTTGCAGGGTTGTGACCGGTAGTCACGTTTAACTGTATGGTAATGCGTTGTAGTGTTCTGAGTCTAAGTTAGCTGTTGCACTATTTGTTGAAGGCATTGCTGAAATGATTGCATGTCCTGGTGGCGTTCAACTCGGAGTGTTGCTGTCTCTTTTGTGTGTTCTAACATAGGGAGGGTTCTGTGATGACTGGGGGCTTGTAAATTAACACGAAACTGCAGTTCATCCGGCGAGGTATCAGCCTGGCGACGAGAACTGGCAGGTGAGGTGGTTCTTGGCTTTTTGAGAGTTTTGTTTGCTTGAGGATTGCTTGATGCTTGCTCTGATGGAGAGATTCTGTGTGTGGTAATGTGTTTCTTTATGTCATTCATTGGCTGCTCATGGTTGCGTTTGAGTATTAAAATTTGTTGCTGAAGAGCTGCAATCTCTTCAGCAAATTGTATCTCGGTTTTGTGACGTGCTTGTTCTAGTTCAGCAATTATGGGATCGTCCTTGCAGCTGACGGCAGATTCCAGCGGCGTATAGTCTCGACTGAGATGGTGTATTTCTGAAGCTTTCGGCGCGACTGGTAAGGGCGAGTCGTCGGGTTCTGTAAGTCACCGCTGACAGTGGCCGTTTTGGTAACATTTTTGAAAGCGGTTTTGTTTCTGACGTATTTTAAGCATTTCGAAGAAGTGAGTGTGAGCTGGACAGTCTGAGCTAGTTGCGAGGTGTCCGTCTCTTTTACTATGCACAAAGTTCTGTGCCTGTTCCTTATAAGAACACAGACCTACAGAGTCCTTCAACTCGTGGTATTGACCACATTTGTTACAGATAATAGTTGGAGAGGGACAGCTACACGCCTTATGCCTTGGTTTGTGACGTGAGCAAATTAGTGACTTACCTGAAGAATGAAGTGTATGAGAGCTATATCTTACCGGTACTCACAAACGGGGTAGAAACGGGGGGCAACTAAGTGGGAGGAGGAGGAACATTATTTTCTACGGAAAGGAGGAGCGGCAAGGAGAGTTGGTGGTGGCCTCAGTCCACGCCACCTTCACGCCGCCCAACAGCCCGCGCCCTGGAGATCAGGTACTCCGGATCCTCGAGCTGGAAGCTGGTCGGCTATGTTCCCACTGCTCCAATGTAGGTGATGGAATTTTGTTGGATGTTTGACGCACTCCCAGACGAGGTGATAGGTGGTGTTTGGTGTATTGGATGTTGTGCAGTTGTAGGGAGAAACAGTTTGTGAAATGTGATGTAAAATTGTCATGTTGTAGTAGGGCTGTGTTCGGCGCCAGATTCCGCGCCACATTCTAGAGCCTTGTGTATTGAGTGATGGCTGAGGAGGAGGGTAAAGGAGGTGCTCCCGGCGATAATGATATAAGCTGTCCGTGTATGTTTTTGGGAGTGAGTTGCTGGCCAAGGCGATCGGAGGTGTGTCGTCGGCCTCCCTTTGGAATGCCCGGTGTAACATGTCGCGGGAAGCGGCGTGAGCCGCCTTATTCCCGGGGAGGGCGGCATGAGCATGTGAGTAAAATATGTGAATGGTCGGTGGAGTTTTGGCGTGTTTTAGGGGTGTTCGCGCATGCGGAGATATTCGTCCTGATAGGTAATGCCGGCACGCCTGTTGCTGTTCTGAGTCAGTGATGACTAATAATTTGCGTTTTGCTGGAAGTGGCCGCTAGGGCGATGGCTTTCTCTACTGCGACAGCGGGGTCGGTTGTTCGGAGTGTTGCAGCTGAGATTGTGGTCCCTTCTGAACCGACGCCCACCGTAACGTGGGCCTGGAGGTCGGGATTTCTTGCGACGTCTTTATAATAGACATCCGGGTTGTCGGTAAAGTTATTGCTTAAGTATATCGTTCGTGCGTGTCTTCTATCTTTGTTGTATTCCGGGTGCATGTGTCTTGGAATTGGGGCTACTTTGATGTTGGTACATATGTTTGATGGGATCCGGGTACGTGCTTTAGATTGTGCAGGGATGGGGTAGCCCAGTTTGTCCAGGACCACGGGGCCCATCGGATTTAGAGCTAGTCGATTTAGTTGGCTTCTCGTTGCGCTCCCAAATTTTGCTCAAGGTGTTATGGATTCCAAGCTTGAGAAGGGTGTCTGTATGCGTAAAATCGGGAAGTCCTAGGGCCAGCTTATACGATTTTCGAACTAGAGAATCTATTTTAGAGCGTTCCTTGGGGCGCAGCTGGACGTATGGGGTGCCATAGGCGATGGGGCTTGTCAGCAGGGTTTGAACGATGCAGAAGGTGTCCTGTTCTTTAAGACCGCTCTGTTGGGTACAGATCCGTCGGATCAAGTGCATCAGCTGCATGACCGCGCCGTTTAGTTTTGGTAGCAAGTCGGTGCCTGAGCCGTCTGCATGTAATGGTGCTCCCGAATGCGAAGGGATGTGAATTGAAGTACTGGGCTGGATGCGATGGTGACGGTTGGGTCGGGCGTTGGGTTGGGTGGTCTACCTCGTGTGCGTGCCCGAAGGACCAGTAAAGCTGACTTGGTAGGGAAGCAAGCAAGGCCCCGTCTTTCCAAGTATTCGGACACGCAGTCTATGGCCTGTTGAAGTCTGTCCTGCTGTTCTCTAGCTGAACCTGTGTTCGTCCAGATTTTAAGATCATCCGCGTGAAAGGTGTGATGTAGTTCGGGGATCTCTGAAAGCTGAGAAGTCAGTTGAAGCAGGGCAATATTTAATAGTAATAGAGACAAAACGGAGCCTTGAGGCGTGCCTTTTGACGGTGTTGAGAATGTTGCCGTTTGTATTGGACCGCGTCGAATTTTAGCGGTACGGCCTGACAGGAACGCTCATACAAAGTTGTACGTCGCTTTTCTGCAGTTGGTGTCTCGGATTCCTTGGAGGATCACTTCATGGGTCACGTTTTCGAAGGCGCCTGGAACGTCTAAAGACAGAATGGTACTGGGAGTGTTTTGATGAGGTTGTCTACTATTTGTTGTTTCAGCTGTAGCAATACGTCCTGGGTAGACAGATTGGAGCGGAATCCGAACATTGTGTGAGGGTAGAGTTTACTATCTTCGAGATGGTCTGTCAGTCTACGGTTTACAAGGTTCTCCAAGAGCTTTCGAAGGCATGATGTAAGCGAAATCGGTCGAAGGTTTTCAATGCTGATTTGTTTGTGGGGTTTAGGAATTAGCGTTATGTCAGCGTGCCTCCACTGTGGTGGTAGGGTGCCGGCTAGCCAATGTTTGCTGAAACGTGCCAGGATGGACTCCTGCGTGTGTTCGTTCAGGTTTTGTAGTAGTTTATTGGTAATTCTGTCCTTGCCTGGCGTGGTGCCCCCTGTAGCTCTTGAATTGTAAAAGGTGCGTCCATGCTTGCGTTTGCTTCGCTTTGGAAGGGAGAGCAATTTTGTTGCCGCTGTTGTGTGCCGAATTGTTTGTTTTGTATAGTTTGCAATAATTGGTGCGGTGGGTTTTGGTGGTTGTACACCAGGCGTTGGATCTGCTGTTGCGTCGTGGTCTTGGATGGTTTGAGCCTAATAGGTGTCGTAGTATTTTCCACGTTATTTATTGCCCAACGTGCCACTTAATTCACTGCAAAATGTTCTCCAAATTTGCTTTTGCAGTGTTAGGGCATACTCTGCTGCCTGTGTAGGAATTCGAGCTATGTTTAGTTTTAGTTTTCGGTTGGTTTTTGCGGTTTTCCAGCGTTGGAGTAGTCCCTTCGTGCTTCAATAGATGGTCGAGGTGAAACTAAAACGGTTCAACTTAAATCGAGGACGACTCAGCGAGAAATAGAACGGAAGACGAAAGGTTTACCTTAGGGGCAAGAAGAGAGCGGAGTGGGTGAGGGAACAAACGCGTGTAACGACACATTAGTAGAAATTAAGAAGAGGAAATAGGCTTAGGCAGGGCAAGTAACGAGAAGGCAAGATAACCGTTAGTCACTAAGGGGAACAGAGTGGATCTCCAGAGAAGGCAAGCATGGCAGGGGGCGGCAGGAAGTTAGATGGGCAGACGAGATCAAGAAGTTTGCGGGGATAAATTGGTCACTGTTAGCACAGGAGCGCAACATTGGCGATCTGTGGGAGAGGCCTTTGCCCTGCAGGGGGCGTATATAAGCTGATAATGATGACGATTATCCGGACGACGTGAAATGCATTTTAAGGAGCCGCCCTCGAGCATCGGCTTGCATAGATCCCCAGTTGGTGTTGTGTGCATCAAAATCACCGATTATGATGGCCGGTTCAGGTAGCCTATTTATGACGTTTTCAATTTCCTAGTTGGAGAAGTGATCGTCAGGCGTAATATAAATTGAGCCCACTGTTACGAGTTTTCCTACAATTATGGCTCTAACAGCTGCAGCTTCGAATGGCGCTTGTAGCTTAAGGTACTGCCAAGCCACAGATTTTTGTAGTACTATTGCCACATTACCCGACAGGGGTAATGCAGTTTTGTCTGTCCTCAAGTTGAACAATAAACTGTGTTAAGAATTTTGTCTGTGATGGGTGTGGGTGCGTTTCTTGGAGGCACATGATTTTTGATTTGTGATTGAAGATGATGTTATAAATATTGTTAAGATTTCCAAGAAACCACCAAGAATTAAAATGCATAACATTTTCAGTAAGCATCACAATCAACAAAAAAGAAAAAAATTAATAGGATGGTTTTTAACTATTATTTTGCAGTAGGCCTTGTTTTTTGAGCCTTTTGCAATAGTATCCTAGGGTTGCCGAGTCAGTTACTAGTGGAATGGCCTTAGAGGACATTGGTTTGTTCAGTTTACCATGACCGATGGCGCTGCGGCGCTCTTGTGATGTGAAACAAGTAGATGTACCAGGTGAGACCTCTATGTCTCAACGTTTGTGTCCTATGGTAAAACAGTGTCATGGAGCCGTACTTTGTGCTAGAGGCCGTAGCCTCAGCACTGGACACAGCTGCAGCAGCAGTGGTCACAGGTGCAGCCTTCTGCTGTTGCGCAGGTGCCTGAGACGAAGCCAGGTCAACGTAGTGGACCTGGACAGAAGTTTTATGCTGGCGGCCTTTGGTCCAGGACTAAGACGATGTGACGAAGCCACGGTAGCGACTTTCTGCTGCTTAGTGGGGGCTGCTACGAGATTAGTTCAGCCTTGCTGAAATGAGAGCCCGAATCTACCAGATGACGCCCTATCTCTTTCGAGCTGCTTCTAATTTCGCTCGATAGAAAGGCATGCTTCAGGCGTTCTTGTGAGAACGTTACATTTTCTGCCACTTTCAGTTGTGTGATTTCTTTTTCTTTCTTGAATGCGGGACATGCGCGTGAGAAAGCAGGGTGTGCGGCACTGCATTTTGGGCATTTTACTTGTTTATCGGAATTGAGGCTGGTGTGGTCAGTGATTGCGCAGGGAGCACAGATGAGTCAGCCCCGGCACGACTGAGTACCATGGCTATACTTCTGGCACTCGAAGCACCTTCGCGGATTGGGTAAGTGCGGATGCATTGGACCGCCAATAAATGCAGCATGAACAGATTCAGGAAGTGTTGGACGATTGCAAGTGAAAACAATGAGGTTTCTTCGGATTTCTTCATATGCGCGATGCATGGTTATCCTCTGCACAGTTGTTACGCCTTGGTCTTTTAGCCGTTCGAGAAAATCATCGTCACTTTCATAAAGTACCTCTCGTTCAGAGATGGTGCCTTCGGTTTGATGTTTAGGCTACGATGTGGTGAAACTGTCACTTTCATTTCAGCCGCAGTTTCCTGTTTTAGGAGGTTCTCACTTCTGTTTCTTCTTTGTACTATTACCAGCACGTTGTCTGAGGCAGGTTTCTTTGCATGGTAGTCTCTTCCGACAATGCACGGTAGGCATTTTGCAATTAGAAACACAGACTTTTTCTAGGGGTGCATTTTCTTGTCAATGTATCCCGATGTGTTTCCTGAAGGTTTCGACATGTAAAGCTAGTTTCAGTTTCAGTTCAGTTTCAGTTTATTGTCGTATTGAAAATACAGTGTGTAAAAATACATATACAGAAAGTTTGACGCTAATTACTTCGGTGTGACCTCTTTTCAAGGTTATAGCGGGTTTTTTTGATGGGGTAAAACAGAAGCCACAAACACATGGTTTACATCGGATAGCAAGGGTGGTAGTTCACTACGGAGCCCAACAAGGGAACGTGACTTTGAAGCACACGCCAATCGTACTTTGGTATTATAGTCCTGTGCTTGGAATCGAGAGGGACGTCTTTGCACAAGAATAACCTTCTCCGCCTGGAAAACCATAGAATAAGAAAAAACAGGGATGAGAGAACAGGGTTAGGAAAGAAAATAGGAAAGAGAAAGAATGGAAAGGAGGATAGGAATAGGCAACTGGTTGATTCCCCCCTGTACGGGTCAGACAGAGGGCACCGTCTGGGGAAGCGGGGGCCAAAGTGACGTGTTGCCACTGCCAGGGGAACGTGATAGTCCGAAACAACCGTGGCTTTGGATCACGCACCAGGATGTCATTTTCTAAACACCCAGTTAAGCCCATGACAGCCGGGGTGTGGGTGGGTCTAACCCACAAGTGCTCGGGTCCGTGGTATTGCAAATCCTCATCAGCGTTATTACGATAAGACTGGTTATGTACACTGAAGGACTAAAGCCTCTCCTAAAGTCTATAATCATAAGGAAGGTTTTGGGAAATTTAGTCACAAAAAGCCAAATTTTTTATTGTGTGGAAGTGCTGTTCGTGTACAAAAAAGCCTCCCCTAGTATGGTTTAACCCATCTAGTACAACCTCCCGTAGTATCCGATGATGTTATGACTGGACCAGGCAGCATTTCGGACCTGGTCCAAATGCTGCCCCAAAGCAGCTTTCACTTTACACGTGCGTGAACGTGCATCGTGTATTCTCTACTGAAAGTGAGGGGGGAAGGCGTGTGTTTGTAGGTGCATACAGCTCTCAAGGAGAGCTGGATGGCCACCCTTTGCGCGTTTTCGCCCCAAAGCACCTTCTTCCAAATCCCATGGGCGGCCTACCCGGGACAGAGATTCTTAGCACCTCCTGCTGTATTGCTTTCTTTGCCGCCGCCTTTGGTATGGGCAATGCAGCTGCGTGGGACTGAAGGCTGACAGTGTGGTTGTGGAGAGATGAGAACGTTTAGCCATTAGGAGGTTTCTGGAAAATTTACTCAACCAGTGTTGCCAAATCCTTATCTGGTGATATGCTGTTTGTCTTCCAGGGAGCCTCTCTAGTATGGTTGAACCTATGTAGTACAACCTCCCGTGGTAGCCGCAGATGTTTGACCAGACAAGGCAGCGTTTCGAACATGGTAATGAACGGAGGGTGGTTGCTGAGGATCGCTATGTTCAGAATTTGTGACACGCTCCATTTATGGACATAACATGTTGTGATGAGATAGAGGACAGTGGTGGCGCGCGCATCGGAAATGGCCTTGACGACGACGAAGAGCAACTGTTTAAATTGGTCAATCACCCTATTGGGGTAGGTGCCGCCTAGGTTTCTCCACTAGCGAATCGGCAGAATAGCCGGTAGAAAAAGTGACGTCGGAGAAAAGGAAGAAGAGAGCGAGTCTGGGTGACAGTGGATGATTCGGAAGAACACGGTTATGAGGGCTACCCACAAGACGCGGTAGCCGTGCTCCACCCAGGCCGTCGTCTGGACGCCCGGAAAACCAGCAAGCCTGCAGTGCCATCCGTGCCTTACCTGTGTCGACCGCGCATTGAATCGCCGGAATCGACTGTGTGACGTCGTGTTCCCCCCGTGCCGATCTATTGACAGCCTCCGAGAACTGGGGCTGGCCAACACCTTATCATTGAGTGCGCCCTAACAAGTGAGACGTTTTATCTATCACGGGTGTCCCTTCAAACGTAACTGTTAACTGTTGATTCTTTTACGCGCATGCAGAGCTTGGTGTCTGTAGGATTGACTTTAGTGTTGCAGCCTATTTGTAGCGGTAGCGTACTGTGATATCGTTAGCTCGTCTCGTCTCGATAAATGTTGGTCTTCGTATTAGGTATTAGGCGTCATAGTTTCTCAAGTGCCTGTGTCGTTTGTGCGACGTTAATCCCGAGTCCTAGCCACCAATACCATCACACATGTCATATCTAGAAAGCACCGGTTTGTTTGATCTAGCGGATGTTATGTATATTGGAGGTACGGTACGTATTCCGGTATTGCAAATACGAAATGTCTAATGGTGTAGGCAGCCTACGGAGCTCGGTACCACGGTGGCGCTACTCACCATACACCTTGATTAGCCAAGGTGCCCCCGGGCGCGTACCCAGCGTTTTGTTTTTGGGCGGGGGGACTAAGTTGTTCGCAAGTCCCCCTACTCCGCCCCCCCCTCGGAAGAAATAAAGCGCGGTAGTGGTCAAGCGGCTTTAAAGGCTATGAATACAAAATACATGTATGGTTCAATAAAAAAAACTGCCCTGTCCCGATAACAATGATATACACTTTATCACAAACTTTAGAAAAATAATCGAGAAAATAAATAAAACATATGAAGCAGTACAACTCCCAACCCACTTTAACGGGATTTCTGTGTGGCATCAAAGGACGTTCAGGACCTTGTTTGTACGATTGGCGCCGAAAGACTTAAACCACCGCCAAGGAACATGATGGAGCGATTGTAGAGGGGCCTCTAGTTCCTTTGATCCTATTATAACTCATAACTGCGTTTTAGTGCTGGCCTAAACTACATCACTGCTGCCGATATTACTTCACTGCAGCCAGAAAATGCGAACATTTTTGATATTTGTTTTCATTTCTTCGGTTGAAAAACGTCTTTTGTGACTGGAAGGGTGCTGAGTGAGTTACCAAAGGCGAGTTCTTTGGAGTTGAACAAGGTTTTATATTACCTTTATATGGCCCCATAATTGTCGCCCTCATGATAGTGGTGTCGGTTATGAAAGTATTTTAGTGCAAGGTGAAGTTGTAAACTGGCAGACATCCGCAGAAAGCGTGGTGAAAATCTGCGCCCGTGATACGGGGCGTATACTGCACGCACGTGCACCCTGTTCCGGCATTGCAATAAATTGGCATAATGTCGTGTGATTGCTTGCTTTTTTTAAACGTGTGTAGTATGATGAGTGTCACATTCGAAATAAAATGACGTAGGTAGCAAGAATGAGATTTTTTCATTTAGTTTTCCTTGTCCGTAATGCAGAAAAAATTTGGTTGCGTAAAAATGGCAGCATCTCCACTCCATGGATAATGGCGAGGGTGCCAAGTACGGGGACCCCAAATGACATCCAAGTTCCGCCCCGAGTGACATCCGATTTGCACCCCGACCATCATTCGATTTGAGTCGTGAGTCGCACCTTGATTATTCCCTAAATGAAACAGCAACTCACCGCGCAAATTGAATTTGCCTTGATTTTTGCATGATGGTGGTGTGCGCACGGATGGATTTCGGTGACTCCACAGAATGAGACCCGACGGTGCTGATTATGCAGTAGTGATGATCATAATGGGTATGTGTGCAGACGACAGATTCGTCCCACTACCGAATAACAATTCAGTCGCTGAGTCCTCTGATACGACCAAAACACCCATAAACGCCGCCCAGGCCCCGTATCCCCCTCAGAAATGCTGCTCGCGGAAACCATCAGCACCTCGTCACTATCGGGTGGTCGGCTTGCAAAGTCAAGAAATGATGTTGGGGACTTGCAGCAAAAAAGGTTCTGGCTTCGTAACTAGAATAGCGTTGGTTGAGAACAGGACATAAATTCAGAAGCTGAAGAACGAAAATCCTAACCGATTATTAGTTCATGAGCACACTCTGACAAATCCGCAAATTCAATAGGGTGTCGATCGTCTCAGGACTATGAAAACGCGCGCTGTACAAGTTCCAACCGGCCCTATGACAGGTGCATTGGCGCTTTACAATGCCGGGCCAGAACAACGCGTTTTTCTTTTTTAGTGGACCTGAACTCAAATCCAAATGCATAACAGAAAGACTGGCTCCAGTGTCCACTAAACCTTGCACAGATATACCTTCCATGGTTACTGGTAAAATGTTTAATGGGCGCTCCGGAGAAGTTGTGAGCAGTTCGACCGGTGCAGTTTCCCCTCCATAAACTGCAGCCTCTAGTTTTCCGGCATGCTGTTCGGATCCCGCAAAACCGGCCAGACAGGCGACACAAAACAGCGCGAAGGCATGGGCGAACAGCGTCTCGTCTGATCGCGGTCAACGGAATCCCGAGGAGACTGGGAGTGTTGTCACGGTAGATACGCACGTTACCTAGGACCATAGTTGTATCGAACGTCGCGTTGGTATGGTGCGTAGCCTCGCTCCTCATCTCGCTAGTGCCGTCAGCAGAAGCGTGAGATGTGGCTTCGAATACCACAGTAGAAGCACACTGTGTGATCGTTAGGTGGAACATCCAGAATCGGCCGCCAGTTTGCGCAGCCCGCCTGAGCCGGAGGTGGCGATGAGACGCCTGCGAGTCGACCGAGTACGCGTGGAGGCACAGAAACTTCCACTGGCGAGGCCGGCGTTCGGGAAACTGCTTTCGCGTATGACGGAACGTCGCCAACAACTGGGGGCCCATTGCGTGGATTTCGCGTCATCGAGGCAAGCTCCTCCTTGATGATCTCCCGCAAGTCAGTAGGAGGCTGGAAGCAGCGGAAGGCATGAGCACAAAGCAAACCTTGTAATTGGAGCTCCTCAGGGATAAGGCTGCGTATTAAAACACGCAAGTCTGCCTCAGCAGGAAGACGAGCGAGTCAATGAGCTGGCTGCAAGCGCATTGCTCAAAGCTCATCAAGACGTTGGCATGTACTGCGTATGTCATTCACGCTGGATGGATTTTTCAGCGCAAGTGCATTGAACGTGGAATCTTTGATTCCCTTGAATATATGGCGGCCATTGTCAGCCTCCGACATGTCTGGGCTGACCCGACAGTAGAAGGAAAGGGCGTCCTTAATTTGCGATCCGTACGTCGGTCGGAGTGCTGCCAGCGGGCTTAAAGTTTTCGCTTTGCTCCATCTGAGCGAGCAGATGGCGTGCCGAAAATCCGACGCAGCTTCTCAGTGAAGTCGGCCCAGTCTGGTATGCCACCTTCGTTGTTTCGGTATCACGTCTCGGCAACCTCAGTGAAATAGCACCAGACGGTCCGTAGCTTAAAAGCGTCGTCCCACCTATTAAATCAGCTGGCGCGGTTGTACTGCTCAAGCTGCTCCTCGACATCGTTACTGCATATCCCAGCAAAGAAGAGAGCGCGCTGGTGGCAGGTCACCACCTATGCGGACCAGGCAGAAGCGGTGGCATTCGGCGCTCGTTCTCGCTCCATCGGGGGTCTTTGGAGTGAATCAAGGCGCCCGGAACGAAGCTCCAGTTATGCGGACTGGCCAGGTTGGGGTGGGGTCGAACGCAACGTCTACCACTTGTAAGGGGAAAGCAGACTGGCACAAGCGAACGGTAGTTGTAAGGCGCGCCTCTTTACTCCGCACAAAGGAAACTCATAACTACAGAACGAGCCCCCACGATGATGATAATACACAAATCATGATCATAATCGGTATGTACAGGTGTGAAATTGGTCCCACTATATATATATATATATATATATATATATATATATATATATATATATATACATATCTTTTCACCACTTTCTTTTCCACTACAAAATTCTTCATCTCTATCTATGACCCACCACAACCTCCCCTTTGCTCTCCGAGGTTTTCTTGACTGCCAACCCTTATTTTCTGTTCTATATATATATATATATATATATTGTCACGGCCCTCTTGACATTTCACATGGCAATGCACTGGATCACCTGGTGGTCAATCCATCGTACATTTCATCTATGGGTACGTGCCGCATCAGTGGGTCGGGCAAGGCAAGCCGAAGAGAAGACGAAGAGGTCGCGCAGAGACAGACTGGCTTGAGCTACGCTGGTATCCTCGGCTTCGGACTATACGCCTCATTCTTTGAAAATAGATCGCTTTAAGCACAGCGTGTAAATAGTCCGCATCTGCCTCGTAACATCTTTTTGGTGGAGGTTGCGGTTCCCGTCCCTGTGCCTGTCAACAGCGCAGCAACACCACACCACGGATTTTCGAAGTGGGTGACACATTCGTCGACGCACGATGCCTCCTGCCAACGAGACCGCACCCGTTGCGCCCCTCATCATCGTTTCTCAGCCCCGTGACCCAGGCTTTTTCACCGGTGAGGACGACACCGACGTGGAAGAATGGATTTGCATGTTCGAACGTGCCAGCGTCCATAACAGGTGGGATGGTACAATAATACTGGCTACCCTACCTTACCATCTAAGAAACACAGCCAAATCTTGGTATGAGACCAACGAGTACACATTGAACAGCTGGGACGTTTGCAAAGAAGATGCGCAAAATATTTGGCAGCCCCGTGGGTCGCCAGCTCGCCGCCCGTCAACAGCTCGCTTCGCGCGCCCAGTCCGCCACTGAATCGTATATCACGTATATACACGATGTTTTGGCCCTCTGCGCATGCAAAGGTTGATCCCGAAAGTTCGGAAGCCGACAAGGTAGGCCACGTCCTTAAAGGCATTGCAGATGACGCCTTCCATCTGCTGATGTGTAAGGATGCCCCTACAATCGACGCCATTCTTAACGAATGCCGACGCTTTCAGGAGGCCAAATGCCGCCGCATTGCCAACCAGTTTACTCGGCTGCCTCACACGGCGGCAACGTCGTCGTGTCAAGATGTGTCGGTGCCACCAGGCACAACGCTGACGCCTAGCATGGAGGCCCAGACTGAGAGTGTGACGAAAATAGTACGCCGTGAGATCGAGGCTATGGCTCCAGTCGCTCAGCACTGCGCGCACGACCGGAATGGCCCCACGATTTCTCTCATCCAAGCCGTCGTTGGAGACGAGATCACGTCCCTGGGCCTTCACTCAGTTTGTGCCTTGGGACGCCAGGATCCCTGCGTCGGCTTCCGTACCCCTTCCCCCCGTACTGATGTCCCGCCGCGCTACGATTTTCCACCGCGCTACCGACGACGCAGTCCTGGTGAATGGAGAACAGCCGATGACCGCCCCATCTGTTTAAACTGCCATCGCGTTGGACACGTCGCCCGTTATTGCCGCAGCAGCTGGTCGCCATTTAGCCGTCAACGGTTTCCCGAGAACAGCTACTCCGATGACTACCCTCGACGTTTTCCGCCACGTCCTCAGCAGCCATTCGCACCCGACAACACACGACGCAACCTATCTAGCCGCTCGCCGTCACCTCAGCGTCGCCAGTCGCGTTCGCCGCAGCCCCGCCGCCAGACTCCGCCGCCCACTTTCTCGACCTGCCTCTCGGAAAACTAGCCAGTGCAGCTCCCGGAGGTGATGCTGCATTAACAACCCGGCCTGCAAATCCTCTGTTGACTTCGGTTTCAAGACCCAATTTGATAGATGTTCACGTTGACGGGGTTCGTGTTAGTGCTTTAGTCGACACAGGTGCCAATATTTCCGTCATGAGTTCGAACCTTTGCTGCACTCTTCAGAAAGTTATGACGCCCGCGATATACCATGCCGTACGAGTCGCCAACGAAGGAACGACCGCCGTAGCCGGAATGAGTACCGCCCGCGTCGTAATTGCCAGACACGACATCCCTGTCTTGTTCACCGTCTTGGACACTTGTCCTTGCGACATAATATTCGGACTGGACTTTCTGACAGAACACGCCACCCTCATTGATTGCGCCGCCGGGGTTTTACGTCTTGAGCTGCCCACAACACCCCTTGATGACATCACGCCCACTTACCGGCTTTGCGGCGCCGAACATGCTCGCTTAGCTCTCAAGGCCATGACCTACGTGCGTTTATCGTCGTGCCCGCCAGTTCCAGATGGTGACTACCTTGTCTCGCCCGTCACCGATATACTCCTTGAACGCAATGTGACCCTTCCTTATACAGTCGTGACTGTCGCGAAGAACGAAATTGGCCTCCCATTTTTGAACTTCGGTTTCTCGACCCAAGTCCTTCCCCGTGGAATGTCGCTTGCTACACTGATCCTCTTGGCTGAATGCGAAGTTTCCGAGGTGACAACTGACGACTCTGAATCCTCTACGGATAGCCAACGGGACATTTCACGAACTACCACTGATTTTATGGACATGATAGCGTCGGACCTTCCACCTCCGGAAGCCCATCAGCTCTGTTGTCTCCTAGCGTCATATCGGGACATTTTCGACTTGGACAACCGTCCGTTGGGCCAGACTTCCCATGTGGCACATGGCATAAACACTGGTGATGCGACCCCTATCCGCCGACGTCCATATCGTGTCTCCCACGCCGAACGTACCTTCATTCAGCAGGAAGTCGAGAAGATGTTGCGGAAAGATGTTATTCAGCCCTCTTCTAGTCCATGGGCGTCTCCAGTCATGCTGGTCAAAACAAAAGACGGCTCATGGCGATTCTGTGTTGATTACAGACATTTAAACAAAATAACCAAGAAGGACGTTTATCCACTTCCTCGAATTGACGACGCCCTCGACTGCTTGCATGGCGCGTCGTATTTCTCGTCCATTGACCTGAGATCAGGGTACTGGCAAATTGCAGTCGACGCCATGGACCGCGAAAAGACCGTTTTTGTAACACCAGACGGACTGTACCAATTTAAGGTCATGCCGTTCGGGCTCTGCAATGCGCCAGCCACATTCGAAGGATGATGGACTCTCTTCTCCATGGATTTAAATGGACGACATGCTTATGCTACCTGGATGACGTTATCGTCTTTTCTCCCACGTTTGAGACACACTTGCACAGCCTTTCCGACATCCTGGCAGTTTTTCGCAGAGCTGGACTTCAGCTAAATTCGTCAAAGTGCCACTTCGGTTGTCGTCAAATAAAGATCCTTGGGCACCTCGTCGACGCTACCGGAGTTCAACCTGATCCAGACAAAATACGAGCCGTAAAAGACTTCCCTGCTCCTCAATCGGGGAAAGAAGTTAGAAGCTGTGGGGCTCTGCTCCTACTTATGGCGCTTCGTCGAGAACTTCGCTGAAATTGCCAGGCCCCTCACGGATCTGCTTAGGCACGATAACCCGTTTTTCTGGGGCCCTGAGCAAGCTTCCGCTTTTTCAACACTCGTCAATCATCTCACTAATCCACCTATTCTGGCGCACTTTGACCCTTCCGCTCCGACCGAAGTCCACACGGACGCGAGTGGACACGGCATAGGTGCTGTACTGGTTCAGAAACACGCCGGTCTCGAACGCGTGATAGCGTATGCCAGTCGCCTTTTGTCACCTTCCGAGAGGAACTACACTATCACCGAGCGTGAATGCCTGGCTCTTGTATAGGCCGTGAACAAATTCCGCCCATATTTATACGGAAGGCCTTTTTCTGTGGTAACTGACCACCATGCCCTATGCTGGCTTGCTTTCTTGAAAGATCCCACTGGTCGTCTTGGTCGCTGGGCTTTACGCCTTCAGGAGTTTGACTACTTCGTGGCCTACAAGTCTGGTAGGCTCCACAGCGACGCCGACTGCCTGTGGCGTCAACCGGTAGACCAACCTGATACAGCTGACAACGACCTTGATTCTTGTGTCCTTGCACTAACTGACTTTTTTTAGCATCGCCGACCACCAGCGTCGCGACCAATCATTGCAGTCAATCATTGCACGTCTCACCACCATGCTGTCAGACCCTGCATTGAACGCGTTTTTGCTCCACGACGGCGTGTTGTTCCGCGGAACTTTCGCGCATACCGCCCTGACGAGCTTCTCGTTGTTCCTGAACACCTCCGATCTGACGTCCTCCATCAGCTGCACGACGAGCCGACGGCTGGCCACCTTGACGTCGCACGAACTTACGACCGTGTACGTAAGCGATTTTACTGGCCCGGACTTTACCGATCAGTCCGCCGCTACGTAACGGCATGCGACCTGTGCCAGCGCCGGGAAACCCCTTCCTTGGGCCCAGCCGGACTGCTCCAACCGATAGAGATTCCTTCCGAACCTTTCTTTCGGGTCGGTTTGGACCTGCTCGGCCCTTTTCCTCTCTCTCGTCCGGGAAATCGCTGGATCGCTGTTGCGAACGATTACGCGACCCGCTACGCTATTACGCGTGCTCTCCCCACCAGTTGTGCTACCGACGTTGCTGATTTCTTGCTTCACAACGTCATCCTACGACACGGTGCTCCCCGTCAGCTCCTTACCGACTGTGACCGGTACTTCCTGTCTCGGGTTGTTGATGACCTCCTCCGCTCTTGCCACACGAAGCACAAGCTGACCACCGCCTACCATCCCCAGACTAATGGCTTGACGGAAAGGCTTAACAAGACCATCACCGACATGCTCGCGATGTACGTTTCCGCGGACCATCTGGATTGGGACGTCATTTCACTGTATGTTACATTCGCATACAACTCGTCCCGCCATGACACCGCCGGTTATTCACCGTTCTTTCTTCTCTACGGCCGTAAACCCACTCTTCCCTCAGATACCCTACTTCCTGATGCGACACCTCTGGCTACCGAATATGCCCGCGATGCTGTCGCTCACGCTGATGCCGCCCGCCAGGTTGCCCGTGCCAAGCTCGCGGCTTCCCAGTCCTCTCAGAAACACCGCTATGACGAGCAACACCGCACCGCCCACTTTACGCCCGGCCCCTTGGTTCTTATCAGCACCCCTTGCCGCCGCATTGGTCTCTCCGAGAAACAGCTGCCTCGCTTCAAAGGGCCCCATCAGATTAAGCGTATGGTCACACCTGCGACGTACGAAATTGTTCCCGCCGCTCCTTCCTCACCGTCACTGGACCCATCAGCTCAACTCGTCCACGTTGGCCGCCTCAAGGCGTATTACTCAGCGGCCCCACCTGTTCCCTGACCCTCGATTTCAATGAGCACCCAGACGGCGCTTCTCCGCCGGAGGGGGGTCATGTCACGGCCCTCTTGACATTTCACACGGCAATGCACTGGATCACCTGGTGGTCAATCCATCGTACATTTCATCTATGGGTACGTGCCGCATCAGTGCGTCGCGCAAGGCAAGCCGAAGGGAAGACGAAGAGGTCGCGCAGAGACAGACTGGCTCGAGCTACGCTGGTATCCTCGGCTTCGGACTATACGCCTCATTCTTTGAAAATAGATCGCTTCTAAGCACAGCGTGTAAATAGTCCACATCTGCCTCGGAACAATATATATATATATATATATATATATATATATATATATATATATATATATATATATATATATATATATTGTAAAGGAGATACTCGACGTTCCTGTAGAAGGATCGGCTCGTTTATTCGTCGACGAGGCGTCAACGCAGGAGGAGCGAACCGAAACGACCAGCTTTACGCTAGGCTGAGCATGAACGAGAGCGTCCTCTTCCTCGTCGCCATCCGGTGCATACCCACATATGGCGATTTACCCGTTATGGCTTATGCTCGCCACACTTCCATGTAAGCTACATACATACTTGCTACAATACCCCCGTCGGAAAGGGGAAGCCATCCTGGTGACCTAAGGTGTACACGATACGAACGGGTCATAGTAGGGCTTTAGCCGCGCGACATCAACTGTCTCACGCCCCCGACGGCGGCGGTCTGAAGTGGCAGTTACAGGCTCAACAACGTAATTGAAGGGCGATGTTCGGTCCACAACCCGGTAGGGGCCGTGGTATTGCGACACAAATTTCGGCGACAGTCCGGGAGTCGGGCACTGTACGTAGAGCAACACGAGTGAGCCGTTTTAGAAAGTTGGAGCTGTGACCGAAACATCGTGACGTGCCTTCTGGCGCTGCTGGTCTTCCGATGTGAATCTTCGAGCAAGCTGGCGACATGCCTCGGCGCGCCGAGCGACGTCTGAAACTGGCATCGATTCGGAGGCGTCAGGTGGGTATGGCAGTATAGTGTCCAGCATGCCTGAAGGCTCATGACCGTAGAGCAAAAAGAACGACGAAAATCCCGTGGTCGTCTGCTTAGCGGTGTTGTAAGCATATGTCACAAAAGGAAGAACGAGGTCCCAATTGGAATGGTCCAAGGAAATGTACATTGCGATCATATCCCCCAGTGTGCGGCTAAACCGCTCCGTCAGACCATTGGTCTGTGGGTGGTATGATGTGCTTTTGCGGTGGACAACGTTGCATTCAGCTGGAAGGGTCTCTACGACGTCGGATAAAAACACGCGACCTTGATCACTGAGTAGCTCGGGAGGAGCACCGTGGCGGATAATGAACCATTGAAGGAGGAAGGACGCTACTGCTCGAGCCGTGGCCCCCTGTAGCGCAGCTGTTTCGGCATAACGCGTTATATGATCAATGGCGACGATGATCCAGCGGTTACCAGCAGCTGTGCTGGGAAGTGGGCCGTAGAGATCAATGCCCACTCTGTCGAAGGGACCCGCTGGACAGGGCAACGGCTGAAGTGAAGCGCCGGTGTGCTGCGGAGGAGTCTTGCGCCGTTGACAGTCTGGGCAGGATTTAACAAACTTTTTCACAAAGGTATACATCCCGCGCCAGTAGTAGCGAAGTCTAAGGCGCTCGTACGTTTTCAGCACTCCAGCGTGAGCCCACTGCACATCATCGTGAAAGGAAGAGCACATTTCCTTGCGTAGGTGGCGAGGAATCACTAGGAGCCATTTTCGACCGTCGTTGTGGTAGTTGCGGCGGTATAGGAGTTCGTCACGAACGGTGCAGTGGGCAGCTTGTCGGCGGAGTGATCTTGGAGCAGCGTTTGCCGGCGGGCGTGAGAGATACCCGAGAATCGAGGTGATCCACGGGTCCTTACGCTGCTCAGCAGCCATGTCCGCTATGGCGAGAGGCGCCAGGATGTTATCTGCCGTCGAAAACCTCGCGACGTCCGATGGAAGCGGAGCGCACAAAGCGGAGCGCACTCCGGAGCGCTTCCGGAGCGACGGAAGCGGAGCGCCATATACATATATATATACAGGGTGTCCCAGCTATCATGCGCCAAGATTTAAAAAAAGAGTAAAGGCGTAACTCGAAAGAAACCAGGTGCATAATGTTTGCAGTACTGTGAAGAAGCGCACAGTATTTTTTTATTTAATGAGACTTAATTAACTAATTGTAATTAATTATCTAACTCGAGAAATACTGTCCTAATAACTAAAGTGTCAATGAGGCACTTGTAGGTAACCACGAGGGGCATCTAACTTAGGTATTTTCAGCGATGAACTAATTGCGTACACATTTATTCTGACTGATAAAGGAAACCCGCGAAAAATGAAAAATACCACGTGACGGCGCCTCCGCGCGCACCGTAAAGCAACGCCCTCAAACAGGCTGCCTCTGAGTTAGCCAGAATGAAATAGACAAGAAAGAAAGAAGACATCGCGACCGAGTTTGTTCCTTATCTGCACACGCGTCCCGCGAATCTTGCTGCTGCTGCTACTTCCATGCATGCTATTATCAAGGTGATGCGCTGTCTCTTCTGGCGGGTAACACGCGAAGCAGTTGCTTTCAATCAGCTTTGTTTGGGGACGCTGCTTTACTATGCGCGCATAAGCATCGTCAGGTGGTATTTTTCATATTTCGCAGGTTTCCTTTATCAGTCAGAATAAATGAGTACGCAATTAGTTCGTCGCTGAAAATAGCGCAGTTAGATGCCCCTCGTGGTTACCTGTAAGTGCCTCATTGACATTTTAGTGATTAGGACAGTATTTCTCGAGTTAGATAATTCATTACAATTAATTATTTAGGTCTAATTAACGAAACAATTACTCTCCGCTTCTTCATAGTACTGCAAACATTATGCACTAGGTTTTCTTTGAGTTACGCAATTTCTCTTTTTTTAAATCTTGGTGCATAATAGCTGGGACACCCTGTATATGTATATATATATATATATATATATATATATATATATATATATATATATATATATATATATATACATATAGGGAACGAGGGGGGCTTGAAGATGGTCACAAGATAGAAATAATACTTTGGAGAAGGTAGCGGCCTCAGACCTCTACCAACGTTTGGACAAGGCGACTTGTCTTTTTCAAGGCATCTGGGTTCATCTCTGACACACTGTTTTATAGATACAGATTGAGTTGGAGAGAGAGGAGGGAGGTTGTTACGAGCGGGGCAGGAAGGAGGACAGCAGAGTGGGTCAACGGTCGGTTGAAAGAAGTGAAAGAGTGAGACAGAAACGGAGGTGTGGTTATTGCTACAGGACCCCGCAAGAGAGAGAGGGAAGACTACGAGAGGTTCGGGGGAAACAGGGGGGAATGGTTTAAGCAGGGCTGCTGTGGTGCCGGGTGACCTCAAAGGAGGCTTCCGGGAAGTTCGGGGACGAGAAGAGCGCCTTGGGGGTGCAATTGCAAGGTTACGGAACTGTGTGTAAGAGAGAAAACTCGTAAACGACAAAAGCCCGTATAGTCCGAAGAATTCCAGCTGGGGAGGCCAGTGTTTGCAGAAGAATAGGAGGGGTATGCGCTGGTACAATCCGCGGGGAGCTTTGCGGTAGATTCAAGGACTTCTTTTCTGTTTTCCTTCTTTTTTACTTTTTTTTGCATGAGTGTGTAAAGCAGGTAGTAAGGCGAAATGCCGAAGGTCGAGCTAGGCGAGAGCACGTGGTACGTCGAAATCGGCTAGGAGCAAGACAGGGAGGAAAAAAAAAGCACAGAAATTGTATTCAAGTAACAGCTTTGGGGATGGGCAGGCACGGTTGTTGCGAATGGAGATGCCCACTTTTTGTAAGAGCATTATTTTTCTGTTCGATTCAGATACCGTAAGTTTTCTAAGCTGTCTTTTGAAGCATTGTTTCCAGCCGGCTCCAGGCAGTTTAATGTATGGATTAAGTGCGACTCTCTGTATTTCCGGTCCCTTGGAGACAAAGTTTGACTGCAGAATATAGATCTTGAGATCATCGAAATTGTGGTTCGGCTAGTTGAAGTGTTGCGCGACTGCTATGAAGGCACTGTTATGAGTGTCGCCACGATGTTCATTCAGGCGTAAGTTCATAGGTTGACTCGTTTCTCCAATGTACTGCTTTTGACAGCGTGAGCATTCTAGCAATGTTAGACTGTCAATGTCTAACACAATGTTAGACGAATTGCACGTGGAGCCTGAATTAATCTTCTGAACGTATTGGCTAGCAGTGCTATTGACAACGCAATCCATCTGCAGATGCTGGGATCATGGTCTAAAGGCTGGTAGTGGCCATGGTTGTTAAGCGGCCTATAGGTCTCATGTTTATATTTTTCCATTGGTAAGATTTAAACGGATCTATAAAATCTGGATCTATATAACAGTGTGCCAGAGATGAACCCTTATTCCTTGAAAAAGACAGGTCCCCTTGTCGAAACGTTGGCAGAGGGCTGAGGCCAATACCTTCTCCAAAGTAATATATATATATATATATATATATATATATATATATATATATATATATATATATATATATATATATATATATATATATATAGTAAGGGATATAGGGATATAGCTGCCTTACTTCTTCTTCCACTGCTACCAGCGTGCGCGCATACCGTCGTGCATAGATTGGCCACGATCGCATGGCACTCTTTCTTGATGTCGGGCATACCCCGATAAGCTGATGGCGTTACAAGAGCTGCTCATTAGCCTTGCTACGATCGCCCCCGATGAAAAGGAGCCAACCTGGTGACTTAGGGTGAAGACGACACCAGGGGGTCGTAGTAGGGCTTCACTCGTTGAACGTGGACTGTTTCACGCCCTCGGCGGTGTAGATCAAAGGAGGGGGTGACTGGTTCCAGTATGAACTTTACGGGCGAAGTGCGGGCGATGACATTGTAAGGACCATGATATTTGGCAACACGTTTTGAGGAGAGACCCGGTGTTGGGCAGGGCACCCAAAGCCAGACATGCGAGCCGGGGTAAAATGTCGGAGGGGTGGGGAAATTGGCACAGCGATGCTTCTGGCGCTGTTGATCTGCAGTTGTATAGGAACGAGCGAGTTGGCGACACTCTTCGGCGTGCTGCGCTAGTTGGGAAACCGGTTTAAATTCTGTGGAGTCAGGGTTGTAAGGCAGGATGGTGTCGAGTGT
The DNA here is from genome assembly GCF_048455015.1 of Haemaphysalis longicornis. Classification (NCBI taxonomy): domain Eukaryota; kingdom Metazoa; phylum Arthropoda; class Arachnida; order Ixodida; family Ixodidae; genus Haemaphysalis; species Haemaphysalis longicornis. The sequence continues at coordinate 63,349,162 of NW_027526385.1, forward strand.
ACAGGTCGGCTTGCGTCCATAAAGTAGGAAAAACGGAGAAAATCCTGTCGTTGTCAGCGTAGCCGTGTCCTATGCATAAGTTATGAACGGAAGTACGAGGTCCCAATTGGAGTGATCCGATGACACGTACATTGAATGTATACCTCCCAGGGTGCTGTTGAACTGCTGTGTGAGCCCAATGGTTTGCGGGTGGTACGAGGAGCTCGTGCGGTGAACAACGTGGCATTCGGCGAGTAGAGCTTTCCCAATGTCCGATAGAAAAACGCGGCCTCGATCACTCAAAAGTTCTCGAGGCGCTCCGTGAGGAAGTACAAAGTGACGCAAAAGAAAACTGGCGACGTCACGCGCCGTGGATGCCGGCAAAGCACCTGTTTCGGCGTACCTTGTGAGGTGGTCTACCGCAAGAATTATCCACCGGTTACCGGCGGCCGTTAAAGGCAGTGGGCCGTACAAATCGATTCCAACGCGATCAAAAGGTTTCGCGGGGAACGGTAGTGGTTGCAACGGGGCCGTAGAGCGAGCAAGCGGCGATCTGCGGGGTTGACATTCCATACGTGAGCGCTCGTACTTCCGCACGTAGTTATACATGGCGCTCCAATAGAAACGTAGGCGGAGTCGCTCGTACGTTTTGAGGACGCCAGCATGCGCGCAACTCGGGTCGGCATGAAAGGCGGCGCAGATGCCTGCACGCAGATGGCGTGGGGTAACTACAAGCCACTTGCGACCATCCGAGCTGTAATTCCGACGCTAAAGAAGCTCTTCACGCAGTCGGTAGTGAGAGGCTTGTCGCCGCAGTGCCCTGGGTGCACCCGTAGCTGAAGAACCAGACAGGACGCCGATGATAGAAGCTATCCATGGGTCCTTACGCTGCTCGGCAGTCATGTTGGTGAAACTGAGCGACGACGAGCTACAGTCCGCTGTCGCAAGGTGAGACTCGTAAGGCGAAATTGGAGAGCGGGAGAGTGCGTCAGCATCCGAATGCTAACGGCGGAATGGTAAACCACGCGGATATCATATTCTTGCAGGCGAAGAGCCCACCGCCCAAGACGACCTGAAGGATCCTTCAGGGAGGCGAGTCAACAAAGCGCGTGGTGATCGATCACCACGTCAAATGGGCGGCCATACAAGTATGGGCGGAACTTCCCCGGCGCCCATATTCTGGCCAAACATTCCTTCTCAGTGATAAAGTGATTTGTTTCTGCTTTCGTCAGTGCCCACGCAGCAACATACTCCTCACAGCTGGATTTCCGCGGAACGAGTACGCACCGAGGCCAATCCCACTCGGATCAGTGTGCACTTCTGTTGGGGCAGACGGGTCAGAATGCCGTAATATAGGCGGGAATGCCAACAAACGACGCAGTGTCGCAAACGCCTCGTCGAAGGATGGTGACCAAGCAGAAATGCCGCTGTCGTTACCGAGGAGCTTGGTAAGAGTCGAAATAATGGTCGCACAGTTCCGAACAAACCGTCGAAAATAAGAGCACAGGCCAATGAAGCTCAGAAGCGCCTTAAGTGTGGTCGGCTTCGGGAACTCCGCAACGGCTCGAAGCTTTCTCGCGTCGGGGTTGATGCCGTCTTTGGAAATGACATGGCCCAGGATGGTAAGCTTGCGTGCGGCGAAGTAGCATTTGTTGTGGTTGAGCTGCAGCCCAGCGTTCGCAAGGCAAGTTAGGACTTGTTCTAGGTGAATCAGGTGTGTCTCGAAATCGGGAGAGAAAACGACTACATCGTACAGGTAAAAGAGGCACGTCTTCCACTTGAGGCCACGGAGGAGACTGTCCATCGTTCTTTCGAACGTGGCGGGGGCGTTGCAAATCCCAAACTGCATAACGTTAAATTCGTAAAGGCCGTCTTGGGTAACAAGTTCCGTATTTGCGCGAACAGTCTTGGCCATAGGAACCTGCCACTACCCGGAGCGTAAGTAGAGTGAAGAGAAAAATTCCACTCCCTGCAGACAGTTCAGCGAATCCTTGATACGCGGAAGAGAATAAACGTCTTTTCTTGTGACGGTATTCAAGCGGCGATAATCAACGCAAAACCGAATAGAGCCGTCTTTTTTTCTGAACCAGAACCACTGGTGAAGCCCACTGACTCTTCGATGGACGAATAACACCTCGTTGAAGCAAATCCGTGACGTGGTCTTCAATGGTTCGCCGCTCTGTCAGAGACACACGGTATGGGTGCTGTCGAAGTGGAGCATGCGATCTGGTGTCGACTGAGTGCTAACAGTAGACGTGCGGCCCAGCGAGGTTTGCACACAATCAAAGGAAGAATGCAACTTTGAAAGCAATAAATTAAGACGTTCTCGTTGGGTTGCATCGAGATTGGGGTCGATACAGTGGGCAAAGGCATCGGATGGCAATAGCCCGGGCGAACATGGAGAAGCACTCAGTTCACTGATCTCAAGGTAAGAAAGATCACCTGATACGTCAACAACTAGACGATCATCTACAAGCTCTGCGCAGCCGAGTGTTTCTCCCTGTAGAAGAGCGCACGGGGTCGCCGACGGATTGGCCACCAACAGCAGCAGGTGGGTGTCACGTGAACCGATGGTGAGGTTGTCTTTAGCAGCTCGGTGCAATGGACGCAGGGAAGCCGTTGACGGGTTTAACAACGTACATTTATTGCACACACAAAAAAACCCTCAGGCAAAGCACTCAATATTTAAACTACACACAAACGATAAACACTCAAACCTCTCCAATCCCAAAATACAACTCCCATGCAAACCCCTAACTTAACAGCTCAATATACAATTCAAATCAAAACTCAAAAGTCTCTGCAATAAAGTTCTACACCATTCGTCCGACTCAACTTATTCTATCACCCTCTAGGTGATCTCTCTAAACCACCGCTCCCTAGTTGTGTCCTATGACTGCGTCCGTATTGGACTGGCCTACCCCGGTCGTCGGCGCTGACGTGTCGCACCCGTTGCGTGGCTGCGACTTGGTGGTAACCGTCCTCGTCTCGCTTCGGTGCCGGCGTTCGATGCTCGCGGTCAATCCTTGGAAGGCGTGGGCTCCGCGTGTCCTCACTTCTTTCCTCTGTGGCTACTCCCTGTTAGCCGCTCTCGCTGGAGGTCCTTGATGCCGGCGTTCGACGCGCGCGGTCATCCCTTCGGCGGCGTGCTTCCTTGGTGGCTACCCCCTGGTAGCCGCTGCCGCTGTAGGTTCCAGGTAGGCTCGGCCCGAACACAGCCTTTGGGGCAGTCGAGACGAACGTCGACGGAGCGTGGACGTTGGCCGCTGGTGCCTGACCGATGCCGCTGGGGCCACGAAGTCACAGGTTCGTGGTGCACCTAGGATGACGGTGCCGATGCGAAGTGGGCCCGCTCCCGCCCAGGCTCGGATGGCGTGGTCGATGGCCAGGCTGTGTCCGCCTGGCTCGTTCCGCGAAGCTCACGTGCTCCGGCCGCCTCCTGGTTGTCTGCCTCCCGTTGTCTTGCCTCCCCTTTCTCTTTGTGCGCCCCGCTTTTATACCCTCTGGGCTCTCCCGTGGCGCACTCTCATTGGTTCTTGCTTCTTCCCTGTCCTTATATGGTCAATACGCAACTTTTCCCATGCGAGGCCTTCCCTGATTGGCCGACCAGTGCGCTGCCACCTTTTCCCATGATTCCTCGGTGCGTCGGCGCTCGCGCTTGCTGATTGGCGCGCTCCTGGCGCGCACTTCAAATGGCCGTTCCTTTGTTGTTTTCTTTCCTGTTTTTCGGTGGTTTCAATGCGTCCCCCTTACAGGGGGTGCCCTGACACATGACAGTGGGCATACAACAGTTCGGCAAGAGAACGAAGCAGGCTGGTGCGATAGCTGTCCTGCTACCGAGGCGTAAGTGAGGGGCGCAGCTACGGGCAGGTTATGCTGAGCCGATGGTAGTGCCTCAGCGACCTCTTCCTTGATCACACTGAAGCGAAGGCGCTAGGGTGGAAGGCGGGTCTGAGATGTAGGGGAGCAGGGAGACCTATTTATTTATTTATTTTTAACCTCAGGGCTTACAAGAAGCGTTATAGAGGGGAGGGGCTTCATCAGTAGTGGGATACAAGGCACGTAAAAAAGGGGGAACTCAAAACACAAACCAACAGCAAGAAGGCATGAGCAAAAACACGCATGTTACGCTACAATAACAAGTATAAGGTGAATATGATCAAAAACTGAAAAGCACTGGTAAGCAACAATACAAGTATAAAGTGAACAAAAGCAGGAACTCACAAGTAGATCGCTGTGCGAAAATTCAGAGATCATTTTATTGCGCGCGCTTTCACGTCACCAACATTCAGGGGAAAAAAGGATGAGCAGATAATGCGTAGGGGTGTACGTTTTAGATAAGGTTCGTAAGTGCATCGCGAAAAACATGAGTGTCTGTGATAGCAACAAGGAGGCAGGCAGGTGATTCCAATCAGCGCACGTCTTCGGAAGAAATGAGTTACTGTATGTTGTAGTGCGCTGAAATGGAATGCGAACATTATGATGGTGGTCTACACGGGTACAAGTATAGGAAGGGGATGCGATGAAACGTGATCGCAGCAGATGATCGTGGTAATATATCTTGTGAAAGAGGCATAATCGAGAACGCTTTCTGCGAGAAGCAAGAGAGGGAATGTTAAGTGTGGCCTTCATGTTGGTAACGCTTGCTGTGCGGTGGTAGTCGGAAGAAATGAAGCGGACTGAGCGGTTTTGAACACTTTCTAAACTATTTATTGGGGTGACAAAACCGGGGTCCCAAACAGAAAAGGCGTATTCAAGGTTAGATCGAACGTAAGTGAAATACAATTGTTTTTTGAGTGAAAGCGGTGCAAGTTAGAAGTTTCGTATTTGATATCCAAGCTTACAGTTCGATTTTGAAACTATGTACTCGATATGCCGTTTCAAGGAAAGATTATTAGATATATGTATACCAAGGTATTTGTATGAAACTACGGAGTCAAGGGGAATATTGTTAAGGAAATAGTTTGGACAGGATGATTGGTTGCGTGAAATTCCCATTGATTTACATTTAGAAATGTTCAGGTCCATATGCGAGAGCGTACATCAAGCAGTAATATTATCGAGGTCAGTCTGTAGTGCTGCAATATCTCAGTTAGTAGTTTACTTGCGATACAGAACACAATCATTTGCGAAAAGACAGATAGAACTGGATATATTACTAGGAAGGTCATTGATGCAGATTTAGAAGAGCAATGGTGCTACAACAGAGCCTTTGAGGCACACCGGAACTGACGGCAGTTGAAGGTGAGTTTAGCGAGCACATACTGAGTTCGGTTAGTTAGGAACGCAATAACCCATTTAAACACTTGAGTATTATTGTTTAGGCATCTGAGATTTAGTATTAGAAGTTGATGGTTAACCGTGTCAAAAGTTTTAGCAAAGTCCAAAAACACACAAGCGGCTTCGAATCCGGAGTCGAGAAATGAGTGCAAATCGTTAGTGAACGTGAGAAGTTGCCTTTCACACCAATAATGTTTTCGAAATCCATGCTGCGATGGATGGAAAACATTATTCTATTCAAGAAAGTTAACCGGGTGCGTAAAAATGATGCGTTCAAGAATTTTGCATGGCACAGATTTGAGTCAGATTTGGCGGTAGTTAAATGGGTTTTGCGTGTCTCCTGAATTGTGAAGCGGAACTACTTTTCCGGTTTTTCAATCAGTAGGCAAGCATCCATCGTTAAGAGATTTGTTCAAAATATGCAATCAAGTATTACTGAACTGTATTCTAAAGTACTTCCAAGAAATTTAGAAGTGATTCCATCAGTGCCACAGGAAGATGACCGCTTAAGTCCCTTAATGATAGTTCTAATCCCAGCATAGTCAAGAACAATAAAATCCATGGGGAGGAAAGTGAGTTGGGGAGAGAAAGGCTCACTAGAAATTAAAGAATTGTTGAATGCGTGAATAATGTTTCATTAAGTAGGGATGCCCAGTAATGATTAAAAATAGGCTCACTGGAGCTGTTAACAATGGTAATAATGGTATTGTTTTTACTCTTTACAGCGTTCCAAAAGCGCATACGATTAGTTTGAAGGATTGACGGAAGGTTCTGATCAAAATATACAAATTTGGCGTTTTTGAGGGCGTTAGAATAAACCTTAGCTTCGCGTTTGTACGCTGCCCATCGAGTAGCAATTGGGCATTTTTTTCGCTGCGCGAAAAAACCGCCGTTTCTTATTAGATAAGCGCTTAAGAAACTCGTTGTTGTTGGAGAGTTACAGGATTGAAGTACTCTTCTTAGTGGAATGTACTTGTTTATCAGATGTATGACTTTCGCTTTGCAAAAAGGCCCAAATTTCTTCAATCGGTAACTCATTGCAGGTTAACAAGAAAGTGTCTATAAAAGACGAAAGGTCAGCGTTTATAGCATCAAAATTACCCTTGTTGTAATCTATGATATACTTCCCCCGATTGCTAGTACGGGAGGAAGGAACAGATATGTGAAATGCAATGCGTCATGATCACTGAGGCCAGGAACGTGCGTTAGTAGTGATGCAATATCGGGTTATGACGTGAGGATTAGATCAAGCAAGGAAGACGTTGATGCTGTTATACGTGTGACATGTTGAACGATCTGACACAGCGCGAAATCGGAGCAAACATTAAGAAAAGAAGTAGCGTCAGTTGACCCGGGCTTTGAAGCGAAATTAAAATTTTACCAGGTCAAAGAAGGAAATATGAACTCGCCGAGAAAAAAGATGGGTACACCGGGATAGTGCACTGATATTTGATTAAGACAGTCATGAATGTTTTCGCAGAAATTATTGCAGGACACAGGCGGGCGATAACATGCACCGAAAATGAGTTTTCTGAAGGACATTTTTATACAGCACCATACAATTTCTAAATTACAAGCAATTGACACCGAAAAACAGTCAAATGTTTCGTAACCGCAATTAGTACACCACCACGGTCGTTGCGAAAGGCGGTGAATTTTTTGTTGCAATGAAACAATTCAGAGGTAGTAATTTTTTCGGAGAGCTAGGTCTCAGTAAGTACAATGATGTCAGCTTCGCAATCATGTTAGTGAAGAGTACGGGCACTTCTAACGTTACGCCGCCACCCCTCGGACATCCCTACTTCTGTGCCGAGAAAACACGACCAGAGCGAGTTGCTCCTGGGCACGCAGTATCTACATTTCTGGAGTCTCTCTCACCACTCGTCGGGTGAATTGCATCATCGTACACAAGCTAGAAGAGTGAGGGCTCGCTGCTTGCGCAGCTCGTAGAAACTCTGACAAAGGCGAACGACGTCAGCGACAGTTCGGGGGTCATTGACTAGTAACATTTGGAAAGCGTCGTCATCAACTCCCTTTAAGGTGTGTCGAACCTTCTATGTTTCTGTCATGGAGGAGTTGACGCGCTTGCATAGGTCGAGGACATCCTCTATGTAGCTAGTGAACGTCTCTCCAGCCTGCTGTCCTCGCACGCGTGAGCGCTGCTCGGCACGAAGCTTCCTCTACGTAGGGCGCCCGAAGACTTCCATGAAGTTAGAGCGGAAGGCAGACCATGTCTTATTGCGGGATTCGCTAATATTGTACCACGTTTCCGTGAGGTGGGTGAGAGAGAAGGGGACATTGATAAATTTGTTCTTGTCGTCCCATCGGTTGTGGTTACTTACACGTTCCTACATGGAAAGCCAGTCCTCAGCATCATTTTCGTCGGTGCCGTTAAACTTGGGTGGAACCCGCTCGTGCAGTCCGCCGGAACAGATGACGGTTGGTGCCGACGACGGAGGCTGCTGGAAGGATTCATGGTTCATCGTGGACAGCGTTCGGTTGCGTAACTTCAGGGTGGGACCGAAACACATGACCTCCACCACTGGTAAAAGCTATAGTTGACCCTACGGTAGTAGACCGAACGTCATTTATTGGCAGCAGCAGAAGCAAGGCGAGCGCAGGTACAGCCTCCCAAATCTTTAACAATATAGCCGGAGCGACGACCGACCGGCATGTCAGCGCCTTATCACGGTGTTCAGCAGCGAAATAGGCGAGAGTACGCGCACCGCGCAAAGGGCCATCTGCTGTATGAGTGTCGTCTGCTCCGCTGTTTCCTTGAGAGTGGCACACCCCCTGGTACTGCATCTGAATGACTTTGTGCCCCACGCTGCTTAGATATGTTTTGCGGTAGCGAAAAGGAGGGAGGGGAGCGAAACGGCCTTGCAAGATAACAAAAACAGGGGGTGTGTTGCCTTGAGAAGAACAGCGGAGCAGACGACGCTCCCACAACAGTTAGTTCTATGCGCGTGCGTGCACCCTCGCCTATTTTGCCGGTGAACACCGTGATAAGGCGCTGACATGCCGATCGGTCGTCGCTCCGGCAATATTATTAAAAATTAGGGAGGCTGTACAAGCGTACAGGCGATGGCCGAACTCGCGCGCCGAGCACCTTCTGCCATACTTCTTCTTCCACTGCTACCAGCGTGCGCGCATACCGTCGTGCGTAGATTGGCCACGATCACATGGCACTCTTTCTTGATGTTGCGCATACCCCAATAAGCTGATGGCGTTACAAGAGCTGCTCATTATCCTTGCTACAATATATATGTTTTGTTGTTGGCACAGCAAAACAAATTCGCGATTACCTCTCGCGATTACCAATTAGATACGCGATTACAAAACAAATTCGCGATTACCAATGAGATTAACTCTCAACTAGAACAATTTTTTCACCAAGTGTTACTACACTCGTTTAACTTTGGATCCGTACACGACAACTGGGTTCTCTACATGGACAAGTTATCAGTGTTAGTATAGACAGGTACGTTCCGCTAGTGTCCATAACTAACGATAATTCCAGCCCATGGTTCACACAGTCCCTTCGTAAACTAAGAAACAAAAAGAAGCGCTGGTACAAAACGGCTAAACGCATGCACACTTCTGAGGCGTGGCAGGCATACAAGGATTATTTGAAAAGCTACTTCTCGGCAATATCTTTAGCAAAAAATAAATACTACTCGCAAGACCTGCCATCCCAGCTGAATTCTGACCCCCGAAAATTTTGGCGAACCATATTTCCGGCCAGAGAAGCTAACACAATATCTTTACACGGAACAGATAACATACCCATCCCTAGCGCCGATTGCTCCACAGTATTCAACACATTTTTTTTTCTCGTCTGTTTTCACTCAAGAGGACTATTCCAATGTTCCAACCTTTTCCGAACTTGACGCCGCACATATAGAACTCATTAGTATCACTGTTGAAGACATTGAATCACTCATTAGGAACCTCAAAATATCTATATCAGCCGGTATCGGTAACATTAATTCGAAGATATTGAAGAACACCATCTCTATATCAAACCAGATCTTATGCCATATATTTTAGCAATCCCTAACATCTGGAATGTTACCTGCCGACTCGTTAGTAGGAAAAATAATACCAATTCACAAATCTGGATATATTCACTCGCCTGACAACTATCGACCCATATCTTTAACCTGCATATGCTGCAAAATATAGGCCTAACGTCATCTTTTCTGTTGAACGTGGACAGCCACTTAGCGAAGCTTGACGCAAGATTAGAAAAATGTTGCTCTGTATGCCGTAAAGCTGTCAACAGCAAGACGTAGGCTTAACGCCTCATTTTGAAGTTTAGGAAGTTAGGCCTAACGTCAAACTTTGAGGTTTAACACCTTTAGCCGGCACTCCCTTGAAAAAGTACCCACGCTACGCCAAGCCACAGGTACCGATTCACGCCGTGGAACCCAAACCCAAACGTTAGTCCTACGGAGTCTTTTTTCTTTTAAATTAGGCAAGTACGCCCTTTGGCATAAACTATATGTAGTCCAGCAGTCCCGTCTCCACAATGAAGTCGATGAGGGGCCGGTATTGGGGACAGTGCGTCCAGCGGCGAAGGTCAGGTGGTCGTCCTGCGTGGTACCCAAGGGCCCTCGTGTGACGAACTCGTGCTGCCTGGAGGCCCGATCATGAACCCAGGAGGTGGTGCAGGGTCGTTTCAGTGGCAGGGTATTTACAGAAGGAGCATGTTTCAGGGGGAACGTGCGTCCTCCATGAGGCCTTTATCGCCGGGGTCAAAGCTGCGCCCACGCGGATTCCCGGAAGCACCACCTCCTCAGGGCGGGTTAAACCGCCAGGAAGGTCCGACCCACGCGGGGGAAGAAGGGCACGCGTGGAGCGCCGGCGAGACTCCTTGTTAATGTTGAGGGTGTCACTCTGCGACAACTGGAGCAAGGGTAGCGGCCCAGTTACCCTCTGGGGATGGCAGGCCGCGTCAGCGTCAGTGTGGGCAGGTGTCGAACGTCTATTCCACAGAACTCGCACGGGATACGGAAATGAGTTCACAATGCGATGCACATCGCAGGTCAAGTCGAGCGACTTGGCGACGCGTCGGAGTTCCCGGACTGCCTTTGTGGAGTCTGTGTACATGTGAAGGCATAACGGCGGGTTTATGCGTAATCGAGGCTCTAATGAGGATAACCCATCCCGGATGGCCAGAAGTTCTGCCATGATTGAAGGAAGAGGTGCCTCGGTGAGGTATGAGAAGGTCTGCTGCACTTCTGGATTAGTGCGGCACACAAGGCTGGTGTGTAGAAGATTTTGGGCCATGCCTGCGTCGACGTACACTTGCATTGCATCGGCGGTGCCATCCGACGTCGAGGGCAAAGGGTTGGGTTGCAGTGACTGATTATAAAAACGGCGTATCCGGGTCAGTGGCCGGTTGTCTGTGGATTGGCTTCGGCTCCAAATTGGAAGGTCAGGCAGTTTTCGTAATATAACAGGTGACTTATAATCGAAGTAGTGGGCCAATGCCGCAGCAATAGGAACTGTTTGAATTTTCAGGCGATGTGCCCTCCTCCGCTGTTCAACAAGCTCCTCGAGGGTGTTCAGCAAGGCCTCCGCTTGTAGCGTCGGAATGGGGGTCATACGAGGCAGGCCTGTGATAACTCGCATAGCCTCTCGGTTTACTGTCCAGTAGGTCCCAGTCCCTTCGTCTGAGATGCTGAAACGGAGCTTGTTATATCAGCCGGGGTTGCAAGACAGATCGAACTAGAATACGTGCCATGCGACTACAGGCGCCTCCGGTCTTTTTGGAGATCCGTCGGAAGAGATGAAGCGTCTTGGAGGCTTTGCCGCGCACGCTGCGGATCCATGGAGCCGCCGACCCAGAGGCGTCTATTTCTACTCCAAGCACTCGCATTGACGGTGCGGGATTGAGGGCACGGCCGTTTAAGGCCAAGGAGAGGGGCGTCTGGGAAAGACGACGTCAGCCCCACCCAAACGTTGCGCCGGTTCTTCTCCAAAAGGGGTGCATACCTCAAGAGTGGCGCATATTCGCAGCGTAGGATTGACGAGTGAAAGTCGAAACCAGCTGCGAGTCAGAGTCCAAACTCAGACGACAACGCCGGACGTCCCCTAACGTCTTGCATCTAGGACATCGCTGGCCGCCTGCCACTTGGATTCGCGGACTAGCGAACAACGCTTACTTTACGACTCATTAATGTTTCATAACACTACCACAAACGACAACAAAGGAATTCCCTTGGAGAGAGCTTCGCGTTCAACCATCGTCGTCGTTAGGACGAAGGATGCATGATTTCTTGACCAGTCTCTCGTGTACCCAACCGTACACATCGTTAGGCATCACGCATTTAGGGGATCATTGGTGGAGAGCGTAGCAAAACTACAACGTTTACACAAAGCATACGGCAGGGGTGCTGAAGCTTCGCAGCAACCAATGTACAGGAACGTGATATTTAACTTACATATAGTTTTCAGCAGGGTTAAGGAACTGTCATACAGAACACTATTATTCCGTACTTTTTTCCGCTCTCGGGGTATTCGTACTTGTTCTTGTGAATATTATTGGGAAATTTCGGCACACTGTGGATTATCCACACGCATGTATTTTCGTTGAATATGAAAAGACCTGTAATAAGAAAGCGGTATCACGTGCCGCGATATCACATTCACTTTTACCGTGAAGGCTAGAGTGAATGAAATTAGTCAATAATAGGGTGAAATGTAGTTGCAAAGTACTTGTCATCATAGCAAATCCGTAGTAAATGCCGTGGTTCCAGGAGCCTTATGAGTACTAAGAATAAAAAAAAAACATGAAATATATTTCACCCCTTGTGCCCGCGGGCTCATTACTTTTAACAGCGAACCTGTTTAGCAAATGGTAATTTTTCGTCTCCGCAGCTAAAAATACACAGTAATGCCGAGCGCAAGCACGTGAGCACGAGCCTTAAAGGAGCCATGAAGAGAAAACACAAGTTTGGTTCATTCAAAAGATTGTCTCGTTAGAATCATACTGACACCACTTTTAACGTAAACTTCGCTCAAATAAGCTACATAATTACGAAAAACGGGAATGGTCATGCGACCCACCTGCTCATTTCCCGCAACAGAACCTATGATGTCACATGAGCTAAGCTCTGCGATTGGCGGAGGCTGGCAGAAGCAGACGCAAATTAGGTAGAGCTTACAAACTAGACGAACGAGCGATTTGCGCTTAAATTTAAGGCACATTCTTTACAAAGCAAGAAGAATGATGGGACAAACAGTGGAAGTTACGAAAGCACATGTAAACATAGAAGTACTGATGCGTTCTGCTGTTCGTACTGCGCACAGCATGCTTGGTTTAGCTGCACAGCACTACGGGGCTTGGGGTTGTCTCAGACGACACTGGCCGATTGACGCAAGCAACGGTGTCTTACGTGACCCCATTTGTCGAGCGAGCACTGTTTCAGGGAACGAATATTTTCTCCCAGAACAAAAACAAGCCAGGTTTAAATGCGGGCAAAAACAAACCAAACGCTTGCCACGGTATGGTGGCGCCATCTAGGTTACGTAACGTAAAGAAACGCGGGAACAAACCAACGCCGCTGTACAGGGTGGAGGCAACCTTTGAACGGTCCCGTGCCGCAGCAATGGGGCCAACGGGCTCAACGCGTTATTCTTTTCGTTTCCCACGAGACCTAGCAACGCGAAACAGACAATAGGATTCAAGCTTCTTCAGTAAACCACGTTGCGGCGATAACTTTAGCGTGGTTTTGACACAATGACTTGCTCCGGCGGCGAGCGAGCAACCGAAAATGGCGGCGCCAGCGTATACGTGTCTCTACCCTGTACGGCGGATGCGTGAATGAAGGTACTCTAGGCTGCAGAGCGGTCGGTTCCTATGATGTCATTTGGGACCACGAAAACGCACGATTGAGCGGGAAAATCAAAAATTTAACCTAAATTGTTTAATTTCTCAGTGAATAAAGCACCGTTTGTATCCGGACAGGCGCTGGGGGCAATATAAAACACGAAATCTTTCGAATAAAACCAACTTGCATTTTCACTTCATGGCTCCTTTAGGACGACCGCTCCGCAGTTAAAAAAACCTAGAAAATGCTGAGTGCGTGGGTCTGCGAGTCTTGCGACGACCGCCCAGCGTCCCCGGTGCATGTTTCTCAAGCCAAGCATACCCACTCATCGAGTAAATGGAGCTTTCAATACCTCCATTTACTCGATGAGTAAATGGAGCTATTTACCACCGCAGTATAACCGGTTATACCCAATTGCAACAGTACAAAAAAAGGGCCAACCGGCAAAGAGAATTTTGTCCACCCGAAGGTGGAGAGACTCAGTGAGACTCACCGAGATTGCGGCGACAGACCGGCAGTTAAAAAAAAAACAAGAAAATGGTGAGCTTTTATGTGTGCTTGTCTCCCGGCCGCGTGTTTCCCAACGCTTCGCTGCACAGAGCACCTACCTGACATGTGTGATGTCACTGCGAGCGCTATTCTTTTGAGCGCCTGCTAAAAGCAGCCCACCATTCGGGCTCTGTGGCCTCGATGTAGGTTACCGAGTACTGGCGCTGACGGTTTGGGATTCGAGCCCAAGCACGTTTTTTATTGCTTACTTTTTTTGTTAATTTATTTTTTCTAAGCTCCAATCTACGTGTTGTTTTTGTTTAATAATGGGGATTTGGTATGTTTTAGGTCGCTTTAGATTTGGGGTGCACCCAATCACGAGGTTTAATTACCGTTCTAGATAGCGCGAACAGAGATGTCACGTGGGTGCTCTGTGCAGCGTAGTGTTTGAAAATAGGCCACCTCCTGGCCTCCCCAGCGCACGTTTGCAAGCCAGGCACTTAGGGATATTAGCTAAGACCTGCGTACACCCCTCCAAGGTAATGTCCAATGATCATCACTTCACAAATGAACAAAGCTCACACTTATAGCAACAATGATAAAGGTCGTTGCGGCAGCGAAAAAGAAGCAAATCGGCGGCAATCGGGGACTTAAACCTCGTGAAGGTTGCGGGGACTTAAACGCCGTGAAGGTTGCGTACATCATCGCTACCTTCACGTCTTACGCACGTATGCGAGCTGCATTCATTTAAATACATTCTAAACACCAGAAATGATTGTTATTTCTGAAATGAGCGGATGTTACGCGGTAGAGAAATTTCTTCCGCCATGTGCTTTTGTTGTCGTCTGCAGTGGATCATAACCTGTTCAACTTGCTTTACCATAATCGTTGTTGGGGCCGAGGATTCTTCCGAAGAAAATAAAGATTGCGAATATACTTGCTGCCTCAAAGTATAGTTATATTTGCGTTCATTCTGTTAATTGCGATGGTTCAGGTTGGGTGTTGAACGAAGCACAGCACAAGTTGCCATGGAGGTAGTTGATGTTGGCGGAATACTTTGTGTGACCTTACAATTTAAGTAGTAGTGGTGTCAAAAAGGGTGATAAAAAAACTTCAAGATTCTGTTGCTGAAAGTATTAGTAAAGAAAATTCCACTATCTGCCTGCTTTACAGCAAACAACGTAGACAGAAGATTGCATTTCTCTCACAGTTTTCCGTAACTCCCTTCCTTCCTGCCAGAAAACAGGCTCTTCTCCTCACTAGCTCTTCTAATTTACGGGCCATTTGTACCCGTCGCCTTTTATCCCAGCGCTTTCAAACTAAGTTTCCTTTATCCCCTCAATTCCTTTCTGAGGCACTTCCATTCACTACTCCCCCTTGCACTCTACTGCTCTTTCCATCTCTCTCTTCTGGCTTCTCTGACCTTCCTTATCTTCGTTCACCTTTCTTCCTTCTTTCTTATAGCGCCTCCCTTTGCGCTGCCACCTCCCTCCTCCACTGATATCAACTCCCATTTTACTCTCCTTGTCTCCATGCCACTTACTATAGCCAACTTTCCTTCCTCTCGCTTTTCCCCTTCAATCCGTCAAATTGTTACTTCACCCTGTCCCCGGTCTCCAACGTTTCGCCCCTCCCATCCCGATTGCCATTCTTCTGTACACTGCTCTTTCTTTCTCACTATCCCTCTCGATCTCCAGCGATTAAAACTCCGCTGTTCGCCTTACGTAACCTTTTCTCTTTCCTCCAGCTACTCCCTGTAACCCCTATCATCTGTCTTCTCCCATCAGTTCTCAAACACTACCCTTCACCATTTCCTTTCCCTGCCCATCTTCTGCCCTCTGCACTGCTCTATTCTCTCCTCTCCCTCCTTTCGGCCCATTGTTCATGTGACGCATTGTCGACTCATGAGTACGTCGCGATTAGGGCACTGCTTTATAACCAGTAATTTATTTTTCATTACCAATCACTGACTCACCAATTCTAAGCTGGTGAGTAACCGTTTAGTGAGTGAGGACAACAGCATCAATAGCTGACTTGGGAGAATGCAAGCCAGCGAGCCAGCCACATGCACAAGGTAGTATGCAGTATCGTTGTTGCTATTCACATACTTCCTGCATATATTGAGGCTCCCCGATATTGACTCAGACAAGGGGACAGTAGGCGACCATGTACCAATATGTATTCACACCTTTTGTGGGTCCCTGTTTTTGTTACTTCCCCACAGGGTCATTGTAGACT